>NC_074694.1:6072031-6302031 GCF_029448725.1 Salvelinus fontinalis | reverse complement strand
AGACCAGTACAGTTTGATAATGTATCGGGTTACTGAATCTCTGATAGAGACCAGTACAGCTTTTCCAATGGCAAATTATGCAACACTCATTACGTAACATACATTCTAATCTCTGAAACCTGCTCGTCATTACCGTAACGCACCAAAATATTTAGGGAATATTAGAAGAAAACATAATTGTGTTACAGTAATGAGGTAAATTGCTAAATAAATGTTAATAATTTAATTTTAAATGTAAAAAAATTCTGTGCTATGTTTAACTCTGTAATAGGCTGGGGCCATCAGCAGGCCCCAGCCCAACAGCAGGCCCCAGCCCAACAGCAGGCCCCAGCCTAGCAGCAGGCACCAACCCAGCAGCAGGCACCAACCCAGCAGCAGGCCCCAGCCTAGCAGCAGGCTCCAGGCCAGCAGCAGGCCCCAGCCCAGCAGCAGGCCCCAGCCTAGCAGAAGGCCCCAGCCCAGCAGCAGGCCCCAGCCTAGCAGAAGGCCCCAGCCCAGCAGCAGGCACCAGCCTAGCAGCAGGCTCCAGGCCAGCAGCAGGCCCCAGCCTAGCAGAAGGCCCCAGCCCAGCAGCAGGCACCAGCCTAGCAGAAGGCCCCAGCCCAGCAGCAGGCCCCAGCATAGCAGCAGGCCCCAGCCTAGCAGCAGGCACCAGCCTAGCAGCAGGCCCCAGCATAGCAGCAGGCCCCAGCCTAGCAGCAGGCACCAGCCTAGCAGAAGGCCCCAGCCCAGCAGCAGGCCCCAGCATAGCAGCAGGCCCCAGCCAGCTGAGAAACGAGAGTTCCTTGACCAAAGATGCTACACATTTAGCTTAGTGCGTTAGCCATTAGCCCATGATGGATATTGGAGCTGGGGTAAGAGGTTCAATTCCTAAAGCTTTTCAAATCCTTCAGGGGAGTGAACAAGTGTGGGGAGGAGGAGGAAGAATAGTAATTGGGCTGAGGGCTAGTCACGGGAGTATCTGTCTGTCTGTCTGTCTGTCTGTCTGTCTGCCTGCCTGCCTGCCTGCCTGCCTGCCTGCCTGCCTGCCTGTCTGTCTGTCTGTCTGTCTCTCTGTATGAGCAGTGGAGTGGCGCTTCAACCGTATTGCAAACAAACATTGAAGAGTTGGGGCCAAGGACAAGGGCTCGGGAGAGAATTGGGACCATCATTCTGTTTGTCTGTCTCTATTTCTGTCTTTCTCTTTTTCTGCCTGTCTGGCTGATGAGGTGAACAGCTGTTGATAGGGAGAGGAAGGTTGGGGGAGAAGCATGGTCTGTGGGGAGAGGAAGAGGGGCGGGTCCTTACGGAGCTGGAAATATCCCAGACTAATTAAGTCTCTCCTCAGGCTGCTTGCTTGTCCCTGAGTGTCTCCCCTGGCTCCAGCAGAACGCCTGGCTGAGATCCTCAGTGTCGTCTTAGTTTCATCTATATATCTATGCTGTCTGTGTTTTTGGTTGGGTTTCTTTTGAGCGTATGAAGCTCTATGATAATGTTGGCTAGTCTGAGGAAATAGAGACAGCCAGCAAGCTCAGACAAGCAAAAGTAGGAGAGGGTAGAGGGAGGAGGTTTCATTTTCTGACTAAGAATGTGCCTGACTAAGAATGTGCCTGACTAAAAACGGCAGTTAGTAAATCAAAGACACTTACAATGCGAGCACATTTCCAGAGGGTAACTTGCTTCATTTCCCTGCAGAGGAGAAACAGAAGGCAATAGGTGAGAAATACGGGACATACTGTAGAGAGGTGAGACATGTTTGCGTCATGTGCATTCAAGGTAAAAACAGAAATACTGGTCAAAACGTTGGAAAAGCTATGGGATACGATCCTCATGACGTATTTTAGGTGTTTCAGACTGCAGAGGCACTACTCCTTATCCCACTGCTACTATCTCAAAATGGAGGTTAATACAAATCATTGAACAAAAATATAAACGCAACATGCAACAATGTCAAAGATTTTACTGAGTCACAGTTCACATATAAGGAAATCAGTCAGGGACTGATAGATAGAACATGGGGTCGCGTTCATTAGGGAACACGGTAGCGAAAAGGTTTACAACAGAAAACAAAAATGAGCATATCTTAATATGAATTATTTTAACATTTCCACAAGGTAGCCTAACAGTAGAAAAAGCAGAGCCTAATTATAGCTCGCTTCACACACATCAATACGTAGCCTCTACAACCCGGGGGACATCCGTTAACCCAACCGACACCTGACGTGGCCCTCATTTTCAAACCACACAATGGCTTCTCTCGTTACCATAGGAATGACTCATAATGAACTCATGAGATCATGATGAACTAATCTCTCACAGTTGTGTTAGTAGGCCTAAAGTGGGCTACAGACAACAGGCGGGCAAAGCTAGTAATAATATATGCCATTTAGCAGACGCTTTTATCCAAAGCGACTTATGTGTGCATACATTTTACATCATGGGACGGCCCTGGGAATCGAAACCACAATCCTGTCTGTTGCAAGCGCCATGCTCTACCAACTGATCTGTAGCGGGGCAATGCAGGCTACAGGTAGACTGAGTCCCAGATCTGGGTCAGCCGTGTTATTGTGTTATTCAGCTACAGGAGGTAGTAACGTCCTGTAATATTAATGCTCGTCTCATACTGAGACATCACTACGGGAGGAAGTAACATCCTGTAATATTAACGCTCGTCTCATACTGAGACATCACTACGGGAGGAAGTAACATCCTGTAATATTAATGCTCGTCTCATACTGAGACATCACTACGGGAGGAAGTAACATCCTGTAATATTAATGCTCGTTTCATACTGAGACATCACTACGGGAGGAAGTAACATCCTGTAATATTAATGCTCGTCTCATACTGAGACATCACTACGGGAGGAAGTAACATCCTGTAATATTAATGCTCGTTTCATACTGAGACATCACTACGGGAGGAAGTAACATCCTGTAATATTAATGCTCGTCTCATACTGATACAAAAATAAAGTAAATAAGGACCAGGTTAGGCTATAGATAGGCAAGTGATCGACTGGGTTCAGACCTGGGTAAAAAATACCTGTGTATTTGTCATTTAAATATGTATTTTCGGTGTATTTGAGTATTCAAACCCTTCTGCGTAAAATCTGTCACAAACGCAGCACACCTGCTCAGTGGTGTACACGATCCCATTTGATACAGGATGTTATCTCCTTTATTCCGGCGTGGGGCCGGACTCCTCCATTCTACTTTCTATTTTAAATTGCTGTCCTAGAACAGAAGGAGAAGCCTACCCAGAGACAGCAGACTCAGAAATACAATGGGCGTCTTCAAATCAAACTGTATCTGTCACATGCTTCGTAAACAACAGGTGTGGACGAACAGTGAAATACTTACAGTGAAAATAGAGAAATAATAGAAAAGTAAAACGTAATAATATTAATAATAATAAATACACAATGAGTAACGATAACTTGGCTAAATACACGGGGTACCAGTACCTAGTCCATTTATATACACAGGGTACCAGTACCTAGTCCATGTATATACACAGGGTACCAGTACCTAGTCCATCTATATACACAGGGTACCAGTACCTAGTCCATGTATATACACAGGGTACCAGTACCTAGTCCATGTGCAGGGGTACGAGGTAATAACTTGTCTATATACACAGGGTACCAGTACCTAGTCCATGTGTAGGGGTATGAGGTAATAACTTGGCTATATACACAGGGTACCAGTACTGATTAACGATAACTTGTCTATATACACAGGGTACCAGTACTGAGTCCATGTGCAGGAGCACGAGGTAGTAACTTGTCTATATACACAGGGTACCAGTACTGATTAACGATAACTTGTCTATATACACAGGGTACCAGTACTGAGTCCATGTGCAGGAGCACGAGGTAGTAACTTGTCTATATACACAGGGTACCAGTACTGATTAACGATAACCTGTCTATATTCACGGGGTACCAGTACTGAGTCCATGTGTAGGGGTATGAGGTAATAACTTGGCTATATACACAGGGTACCAGTACTGAGTCCATGTGCAGGGGTACGAGGTAATAACTTGGCTATATACACGGGGTACCAGTACCGAGTCCATGTGCAGGGGTACGAGGTAATAACCTGGCTATATTCACAGGTACCAGTACTGAGTCCATGTGCAGGGGTACGAGGTAATAACCTGGCTATATTCACAGGTACCAGTACTGAGTCCATGTGCAGGGGTACGAGGTAATAACCTGGCTATATTCACAGGTACCAGTACTGAGTCCATGTGCAGGGGTACGAGGTAATAACCTGGCTATATTCACAGGTACCAGTACTGAGTCCATGTGCAGGGGTACGAGGTAATAACCTGGCTATATTCACAGGTACCAGTACCGAGTCCATGTGCAGGGGTACGAGGTAATAACCTGGCTATATTCACAGGTACCAGTACTGAGTCCATGTGCAGGGGTACGAGGTAATAACTTGGCTATATACACGGGGTACCAGTACCGAGTCCATGTGCAGGGGTACGAGGTAATAACCTGGCTATATTCACAGGTACCAGTACTGAGTCCATGTGCAGGGGTACGAGGTAATAACTTGGCTATATACACGGGGTACCAGTACCGAGTCCATGTGCAGGGGTACGAGGTAATAACCTGGCTATATTCACAGGTACCAGTACTGAGTCCATACGCAGGGGTACGAGGTAATAACCTGGCTATATTCACAGGTACCAGTACTGAGTCCATGTGCAGGGGTACGAGGTAATAACCTGGCTATATTCACAGGTACCAGTACTGAGTCCATGTGCAGGGGTACGAGGTAATAACCTGGATATATACACAGGGTACCAGTACTGAGTCCATGTACAGGGGTACGAGGTAATACCTTGGCTATATACACGGGGTACCAGTACCGAGTCCATGTGCAGGGGTACGAGGTAATAACCTGGCTATATTCACAGGTACCAGTACTGAGTCCATGTGCAGGGGTACGAGGTAATAACCTGGCTATATTCACAGGTACCAGTACTGAGTCCATGTGCAGGGGTACGAGGTAATAACTTGTCTATATTCACGGGGTACCAGTACCGAGTCCATGTGCAGGGGTACGAGGTAATAACCTGGCTATATTCACAGGTACCAGTACTGAGTCCATGTGCAGGGGTACGAGGTAATAACTTGTCTATATTCACAGGGTACCAGTACTGAGTCCATGTGCAGGGGTACGAGGTAATAACCTGGATATATACACAGGGTACCAGTACCGAGTCCATGTACAGAGGCAATAACTTGGCTATATACACAGGGTACCAGTACTGAGTCCATGTGCAGGGGTACGAGGTAATAACTTGTCTATATTCACAGGGTACCAGTACTGAGTCCATGTACAGGGGTACGAGGTAATACCTTGGCTATATACACGGGGTACCAGTACCGAGTCCATGTACAGAGGCAATAACTTGGCTATATACACAGGGTACCAGTACTGAGTCCATGTGCAGGGGTACGAGGTAGTAGTAGTATCAGTAGTAGTAGTAGTATCAGTAGTAGTAGTAGTAGCAGTAGTAGTAGTAACAGTAGCAGTAACTAGTAGCAGTAACAGTAGCAGTAACTAGTAGCAGTAGTAGTAGTAGCAGTAGTAGTAGTAACAGTAGCAGTAACTACTAGTAGTAGTAGTAGCAGTAGCAGTAGCAGTAACAGTAGTAGTAGTAGTAGCAGTAGTAGTAGTAGTAGTAGCAGTAGCAGTAACTAGTAGTAGTAGTAGTAGTAGCAGTAACTAGTAGTAGTAGTAGCAGTAGCAGTAACAGTAGTAGTAGTAGTAGCAGTAGTAGTATCAGCAGTAGCAGTAATTAGTAGTAGTAGTAGTATCAGCAGTAGCAGTAATTAGTAGTAGTAGTAGCAGTAGTAGTAATAACAGTAGCAGTAACTAGTAGTAGTAGCAGTAGCAGTAACAGCAGTAGCAGTAGTGTATGTGATGAGTCAAAAAAGCTTGTAGTGCCTTGCCGTCAGAAGCCAAGCAGTTGCCATACCAAGCGATGATGCTGCCAGTCAAGATGCTCTCAATGGTACAACTGAATAACTTTACGAGGATCTGAGGGTCCATGCCATATCTTTTCAGCATCCTGAGGGGAAGAGGTGTTGTCGTGCCCTCTTTACGACTGTGTTGGTGTGTTTGGACCACGATAGATCCTTAGAGATGTGGACACGAGGAACTTGAACCTCTCTACCCGCTCCACTAAAGCCCCGTCGATGTGAATGGGGGTGTGTTCGGCTCTCCTTTTCCTGTAGTCCACGATCAGCTCCTTTGTCTTCCTGACGTTGAGGGAGAGGTGGTTGTCCTGGCACCACACTGCCAGGTCTCTGACCTCCTCCCTTTTGGCAGTCTCATCGTCGTCAGTGATCACCGTTGTGTCGACGGCAAACTTAATGATGGTGTTGGAGTGGTGCACAGGCACGTAGTTGTAGGAAAACATGGAGTACAGGAGGGGACTAAGCAGTGAAGGCACTTGCCAGCTGGTCAGCGCATGCTTTGAGTACGCGTCCTGGTAATGCATTAAAGGTCTTACTTACATCGGCTACGGAGAGCGCGATCACACAGTTGTCCGGAACAGCTGGTGCTCTTATGCATGGTTCAGTGTTGCTTGCCTTGAAGCGTGTAGCTCAGTTGGTAGAGCATGGCGCTTGCGACGACAGGATTGTAGGTTTGATTCCCACAGGGGACCAGTATGTAAAAAGTATGAAAATGTATGCACTCATTACTGTAAGTCGCTCTGGTTAAGAGTGTCTGATAAATGACTAAAATTGAAGACATTTAGCTCGTCTGGTTGGCTCGCGCACTGGGCAGCTCGTGGCTGGGTATCCCTTTGCAATCCATGATAGTGTGCCAGCCCTGCCACATCCAAAGAGTATCAGAGCCGGTGTAGTAGGATTCAATCTTAGTCCTGTATTGACCCTTTGCCTGTTTGATTGTTCGTTGGAGGGCGTAGCAGGATTTATTATAAGTGTCTGGGTTAGTGTACCGCTCCTTGAAAGTGGCAGTTCTAGCCTTTAGCTCAGTGCGGATGTTGCCTGTAATCCATGGCTTCTGGTTTGGATATGTACGAACGGTCACTGTGGGGACGACGTCATCGAGGCACTTATTAATGAAGTTGCTGACTGATCTGGTATGCTCCTCAATGCCATCAGATGAATCCCGGAACATATTCCAGTATGTGCTTGCGAAACAGTCCTGTAGTTTAGCATCCACTTCATCGGGCCACTTCCGTATTGAGCACGTCACTGGTACTTCCTGTTTGAGTTGATACGATTGCCTCGAACAGAGTTCGTCAAGTTTATTCTCCGGTGATCGTACATTCGCCAATAGAACACAGGGTATAGGTGGATTATTTACTGACGCCGCCGTAGTTTCATCAGTGTACCTGCACGTCGGCCTCTATTTCGCCGTCTCTTTCTCTTCCAAGTGTCGGGGATTAGGACCTGGTCCCGGGCGTGAGCAGTATGTCCTGCGCCGCCGACTTCATCCAAAATGAAGGTTAGTGATAGCGGTTCTGATGTTGAAAAGCTCTTTTTCGGGTCATAGGAAACAATGGCGGAAAACAATATGTACAACAAAAAAATTAAAATCTGCTCAAAAAACGAGTCAGGAGCCACGTAAAATGTCTGCTGTTCCTTCCAGCACCATTCTCATACTTCCTTATTTATGAGCTATTTCTCAATGATACTACTGCTATAAAAAAATAACTATAAAACAAGAATTTTAAATAAGTTGTATGTACAGTAGTGCATGGGTTTACAGGGACATATCATTCTCTCCCTGAAATTGGGGACACCTGGTATTGGCTGCAGTGCAATAAATATATGCGCTGCCAGCACTTCACCCTCCTCCAACCGTCTATCACGGTCCAGCACTGCCGCCCCCCTCGCCCACAACAGCTAGCCACAGTAACAGCACTCAATCTATCTAACTACATGGAGAAAACCTGGCACTCCAAAACGTGGTTGGGAGCCAGTAGGGAGTTCCCTGTGTGTGTGTGTGTGTGTGTGTGTGTGTGTGTGTGTGTGTGTGTGCGTGCGTGCGTGCGTGCGTGCGTGCGTGCGTGCGTGCGTGTGTGTGTGTGTGTGTGTGCCTGACTGAGTGGGAGATACCCTAGCCCTGCAGGCCTGCAAGTATCCAGCCAGGATAATCATTGAGAATAGAGGAGTATCCAGGCAGGATAATCATTGAGAATAGAGGAGTATCCAGGCAGGATAATCATTGAGAATAGAGGAGTATCTAGGCAGGATAATCATTGAGAATAGAGGAGTATCCAGGCAGGATAATCATTGAGAATAGAGGAGTATCCAGGCAGGATAATCATTGAGAATAGAGGAGTATCCAGACAGGATAATCATTGAGAATAGAGGAGTATCCAGGCAGGATAATCATTGAGAATAGAGGAGTATCCAGGCAGGATAATCATTGAGAATAGAGGAGTATCCAGGCAGGATAATCATTGAGAATAGAGGAGTATCCAGGCAGGATAATCATTGAGAATAGAGGAGTATCCAGGCAGGATAATCACTGAGAATAGAGGAGTATCCAGGCAGGATAATCATTGAGAATAGAGGAGTATCCAGACAGGATAATTCCTAGCTACACCCAGGAATAAAGTGATGGGGAAACATCTCCTGACAACGTAATACACACGTGCACGCACGCACGCGCACGCACGCACGCACGCACACACACACACACACACACACACACACACACACACACACACACACACACGGTATTCCCTCTAAGGGGCAGTGTTACCTCCAGTCTAGACCTGCAAAGGTATGTTAAGAACAGCGATTAGCAAGGGGTTACAAAGGATTAGAATGTGACTTTCCCTGATCTCATAACAACAAAACACACACACACACACACACACACACACACACAGCATACGCACAGCATCCACACACACACAGCGTACACACAGCATACACACACACACACCATACACACAGCATACACACACACAGCACACACACACACCCACACACACAGCATACACACAGCATACACACACACACACAGCATACACACACACACACACAGCATACACACACACACACAAACACACAGACACACACACAGCATACATACACACACACACACACACACACACATGTGTAAAGCACATAACTAGGCCTGTTTCTAAGACAAACAAAGGTTTACATCTGTTAGGGGGGGAAAAGAGAGAGCAATTTTTAGGATGTTTACAAGGATGTGGAATGCTAGTTTCACCATAAAGGTAAGGTCAGTCCCATTCCAAGACAGGTGGCAAAGCACTATTTAAAAAAATGTATGTAGCCTACACTGGTCAAATGCAGGTTGAGTGAGGTAAGGATTTAGAAAGGAGATTTAGGATTACAGAGTTACAAAGTTAAGGCCTCACATCAACTCTGCGGAGGATGGTTGTGTCAGAAATAACACATCTCCGCAATAAACTAGATGTTTTAAGCTCACATCTTAATACGCCTCTTAAGATGTAAATTAGGCATCTCAGAGGAGAGAGAGAGAGAGAGAGAGAGAGAGAGAGAGAGAGAGAGAGAGAGAGAGAGAGAGAGAGAGAGAGAGAGAGAGGGAGAGAGAGAGAGAGAGAGAGAGAGAGAGAGAGAGGGAGAGAGAGAGAGAGAGAGAGAGAGAGAGGAGAGAGAGAGAGAGAGAGAGAGAGAGAGAGAGAGAGAGAGAGAGAGAGAGAGAGAGAAAGAGAGAGAGAGAGAGAGAGAGAGAGGGAGAGAGAGAGGTAGAGACCCTGTCCGTGTGTGTTTGTTCGTCAATAATGCATGTTTCATTCAGAATCAATTAGACTACAACACACATTTAGCATGATTAACAGTCTGTCAACACTGTTGTTTCAGCTGATGCATCCCTACATCAAACAAAACTAGACTCATTAGGATATCTACCTGGTAGAAGGGATATCTATCTGGTAGAAGGGATGTTTATCTGGTAGAAGGGATGTTTATCTGGTAGAAGGGATGTTTATCTAGTAGAAGGGATGTTTATCTGGTAGAAGGGATGTTTATCTGGTAACAGGGATGTTTATCTGGTAGAAGGGATGTTTATCTAGTAGAAGGGATGTTTATCTGGTAGAAGGGATGTTTATCTGGTAGAAGGGATGTTTATCTGGTAGAATGGATGTTTATCTAGTAGAAGGGATGTTTATCTGGTAGAAGGGATGTTTATCTGGTAGAATGGATGTTTATCTGGTAGAAGGGATGTTTATCTGGTAGAAGGGATGTTTATCTGGTAGAAGGGATGTTTATCTGGTAGAAGGGATGTTTATCTGGTAGAAGGGATGTTTACCTGGTAACAGGGATGTTTATCTGGTAGAATGGATGTTTATCTAGTAGAAGGGATGTTTATCTGGTAGAAGGGATGTTTATCTGGTAGAAGGGATGTTTATCTGGTAGAAGGGATGTTTATCTGGTAGAAGGGATGTTTATCTGGTAGAACTTTCCTTATTATTTATACAAAGCAGGAGTCGGGATCCAAATCCCAAACAGGCCATCACAATGAACCCCAACATAATGTTCTGACCGTATCTCATATGTGTCTATTATCTTGGTAAAAATGTGCATGTTAACAGATAAGTCTATTTGATCTTTTTTTAGACCTGAATATAGACTGGTTTTCATCGAGCTGTCCACTCCAGAATGTCGACCCACTCTGTAACCAGGGGCCTGTAAATCTGGTTCAAATTACTACGTAATCAACCTACCAGGGTGTTTACAAACAGGACAGTGTATTGATCACATCTTTTACTAATGCTGCAGAACTCTGTATCCACACCCATTGGATGTAGTGACCATCATATAGTGGCCTAAAAAAAGTATATAAGGTTTTCTAGTGATTCCTGTGTTGAAGATGTAAAAGAAAAGAGATGTGTTGGTCTGATGTGATTAATGAGGAGCATCCAGGCGCTGCACGTGATGCATTTATAAAACTGTTTCTTCCAATTACTGATTACGAAATTGACAGTTAGAACTGTTAAGGCCCCGTATATTGATGAGGAATTGACTGTTAGATGTTAAGGCCCCGTATATTGATGAGGAATTGACTGTTAGAACTGTTAAGGCCCCGTATATTGATGAGGAATTGACTGTTAGACCTGTTAAGACTCCGTATATTGATGAGGAATTGACTGTTAGAACTGTTAAGGCCCCGTATATTGATGAGGAATTGACTGTTAGAACTGTTAAGGCCCCGTATATTGACGAGGAATTGACTGTTAGAACTGTTAAGGCCCCGTATATTGATGAGGAATTGACTGTTAGAACTGTTAAGGCCCCGTATATTGATGAGGAATTGACTGTTAGAACTGTTAAGACTCCGTATATTGATGAGGAATTGACTGTTAGACCTGTTAAGACTCCGTATATTGATGAGGAATTGACTGTTAGATATTAAGACTCCGTATATTGACGAGGAATTGACAGTTAGACCTGTTAAGGCCCCGTATATTGATGAGGAATTGACTGTTAGATGTTAAGACTCCGTATATTGATGAGGAATTGACTGTTAGAGGTTAAGACTCCGTATATTGATGAGGAATTGACCGTTAGAACTGTTAAGGCCCCGTATATTGATGAGGAATTGACTGAAAAGCTGTATGGTTGAGAGAAATGAAGCAATAGGAGTGGCTAATAAGTCTGGCTGCACATCTGATTGGCTGACGTATTGTAAATTGAGAAATTATGTGACTAAACCGATGAAAAAGAAGAAGAAACTGTATTATGAAACCAAGATCAAAAAATATAAAGAATGATGGGGGAAAAATCTTTGGAGTACTTTAAATTAAATTATGGGCAGAAACAACCTTTTGATGTTGCTAATTACTTTGATGACTATTTAATTTGCAAAGTGGGCAAACTCAGGCATGAAATGCCAACATCAAACTGTGAGCCATTATATTCATGCATAACAGACCTAACAATGAAAGAAAAGCATTGCAATTTAGAATTTTGTAAAGTTAGTGTGGGTGAGGTGGACATTTTTTTGTTGTTGTCCATCAATAATGAGAAACCACCTGGTATTGACGACTTAGATCACAGCTGTCAAACTCATTCCACGGGGGGCCGAGTGTCTGCGGGTTTTCGCTCCTCCCTTGTACTTGATTGATGAATTAACATCACTAATTAGTTAGGAACTCCCCACACCTGGTTGTCTAGGGCTTTATTGAAAGGAAAAAATGAAAACCTGCAGGCACTAGGCCCTCCGTGGAATGAGTTTTACACCCCTGACCTAGATGGAAAGCTCCTGAGGATATGGTAGTGGACTATATTGCCTCTCCTGTATTTTTATTCTGTACAGGCTTTCTTCTTTTCACTCTGTCATTTAGGTTAGTATTGTGGAGTTACTACAATGTTGATCCATCCTCAGTTTTCTCCTATCACAGCCATTAAACTCTGTAACTGTTTTAAAGTCACCATTGGCCTCATGGTGAAATCCCTGAGCGGTTTCTTTCCTCTTCGGCAACTGAGTTAGGAAGGACGCCTGTATCTTTGTGGTGACTGGGTGTATTGATTTGTTTTACCCATCTACCAATAGGTGACCTTTGCGAGAAATTGGAAAACCTCCCTGGTCTTTGTGGTTGAATCTGTGTTTGAAATTCACTGCTCAACCGATGGACCTTACAGATAATTGTATGTGTGGGGTACAGAGATGAGGTAGTCATTCAAAAATCATGTTAAACATTATTATTGAACACAGAGTGAGTCTATGCGACTTATTATGTGACTTGTTAAGCACAGTTTTACTCCTGAACATCTTCAGCCATAACAAAGGGGTTGAAAACTTATTGACTCAACACATTTCAGCTTTTCATTTTGAATTAATTTGTAAACATTTCTAAAAAACATAATTCCACTTTGACATTATGGGGTATTGTGTCTAGGCCAGTGACACATAATCTCAATTTAATCCATTTTTAAATTCAGGCTGTAACACAACAAAATGTGGAATAAGTCAAGGGGTGTGAAAACGTTCTGAAGAGTCTGATTAGACTTTAAAGCACTTCTTTGGGTGTTGGAAGTTGAAACTAACACATCGCACCGAATGTGGATCTAGCATTCGTGCGATTCTACATGTAAAATCGGTGCGCACTCGGTTCACATATTACTTTCAGAGGTGCTGAGTACTCTCGGCCACCGAACGCTACTGGTGTGTCTGAGCCCTAAGCGCAGTAGATCTTAAAAACATCGATGCCTCTCTTGACCTTATTTAAACCTCCACCGACTTTGTGTTGATGTGCCAAGCAGTTTGACCAGCTCCAGTCCATCAGCATTAGCTGTATATACATATAGGCCACTATCAGTTGATTAATGTGTGACTGGTGGTCCCCCAGGATATGAAAATATACTCGACATCCTCAATGCCATCCTCAATTGTGCTGAGGAGTATTTTTCCCGCTCATATAGGAGTAATAAAAGCCTAGTTCATACATTTTTTCAAAAAATAAAAGGTTAATTTAAAAAAAACATTTTTTTTTAAATCTCTCAATTTATCAGAACCCTCGGCACCCCTTGTTCCCGCGGCTATGTCAACCGCAAATCTATATAATACCTTGTTCCCGCGGCTATGTCAACCGCAAATCTATATAATACATGTTTTATAAACAACTTGCAACCCCCCTTTGTACAGCCTTTATAAAGTCTAACTGAATGTAAAGTGTAACCCTATAGCACAGACCTATTAGGGAGATGATGATGCATAAGCTATATTAGGGTTTGTCATGATGTGTCATACTAATTAGAGCTTTCAGGAGGAGCTCTAAGCCACCGGGTCACGATGATGATGTAATGTTTTGAAAGGCTTATTGATTCACGTAACCTAGTAGTAACTAAGCAACCGATTTGTTCTGTCGTACCTTTGCCATTTGCTTTCTTTGAGGCATTATTTTTGGCTCCATTTGACCTCTCTTTTTTAAGTTTACACAGGCAGCCCAATTTTTATCTTTTGCCACTAATTTTGTCTTCTGACCAATCAGATCAGATCTTTTGACCACAATTGGGCAAAAGATCCAAATTGGGCTGCTTGTGTAAACCCAGTCATAGAGGTTTCAGTCTTGACTATTAGGAGAAGCCCTACATGAGATCAAAAGGTCATGTTTTGGTCGTCCTGTGTGGCTGAGTTGGTAATGTTTTGGTGTTTCTGTGTGGCTGAGTTGGTAATGTTTTGGTGGTCATGTGTGGCTGAGTTGGTAATGTTTTGGTGGTCCTGTGTGGCTGAGTTGGTAATGTTTTGGTGGTCATGTGTGGCTGAGTTGGTAATGTTTTGGTGGTCATGTGTGGCTGAGTTGGTAATGTTTTGATGGTCCTGTGTGGCTGAGTTGGTAATGTTTTGAAGGTCCTGTGTGGCTGAGTTGGTAATGTTTTGGTGGTCCTGTGTGGCTGAGTTGGTAATGTTTTGGTGGTCCTGTGTGGCTGAGTTGGTAATGTTTTGGTGGTCCTGTGTGGCTGAGTTGGTCATGTTTTGGTCGTCCTGTGTGGCTGAGTTGGTAATGTTTTGGTGGTCCTGTGTGGCTGAGTTGGTCATGTTTTGGTCGTCCTGTGTGGCTGAGTTGGTAATGTTTTGGTGGTCCTGTGTGGCTGAGTTGGTAAACTGGCACCACCAGGGTCGTATGTTCGAATTCCGTTGGGGTCGTCATACTAAAATGCATCGACTACTGTTTTTCACGTTGGATAAAAAGGTCTCCTAAATGGCATAATTGGTTACTTCATTATAATGACTCGTTGATTTACAACTATCCGGCTTGATTTGTTTTGTCAAATATGTGCCATTTGCTTTCTTTACGGCAATATTTTGTGCCTCTTGTCTCAATACATTCTCCGTAGCAGCGTAGTCAGACCACGATTGCTAGTATCCACCAGGAGAAGAGAGTAACAGAGTCACAGTCCGTGTGGACGGATTACGTGCTATAATCTGAAAATAATAATAAAAATATCAGCAGGCTAAAATACTCTCACTAGCTAATCCTCTCGAGCATGTGTGTTTAGGGCAGGGGTGTTAAACCCATACTCCTGAAGGAAGACTGAATTTCATCCTTCCATCTGATGTGGTACTACTCTAGCTCATTTGATAGATCATGGTGCTTGCAATGCCAGGATAGTGTGTTTGATTCCCAGGACCAGCAGTAAGTAAACATTTTACACACGCATGACCGTAAGTTCGCTTTGGATAAGTAGCGTCTGCTAAATGGCACATATTATATTGATGATTCTGTCTGAGAGTTGTGGGTGCGTGTGGACAGACCTTGTTAGGGTCTAGGTGGGTCTTTTTTTTTTATAAATAAAGAACAATCTGCCTGCGTGTAAATCCACAGTCTGAGGCACAGAGACTGTAAGCAGCTGGCCCTGTCTTATCTTTGGCCTGACCGTGGAGATTCTGAGATCCAGGATGGAACAGTTGAGTCCCAGTGGGACTGTTTGGCCCACATGGACTGGAGCGCGTAGTCTGGGTTTAGGACGGAGGTCTTCAAAGCTAAGTTGATAATCAAATCTCACCTGCAAGAAAGTACGCTGCATACACCTTTCATTGGCATTCCTGGACTGCCTCAAGAGATCTACTTTTAAACAACCTGATTGGTCAAAAGATCAACTAAGTGGCAAAAGATCTGATCTGATTGGTCGAAAGACACACAGTTATGATAGAGGTTGTGCATGTTTAATTAGTCTACCTGGACTCATGCAATCTTTTTGGCCTATTCGCAATCTAATAGGCCTATTCACAATCTAATAGGCCTATTCACAATCTTATAGGCCTATTCACAATCTAATAGGCCTATTCACAATCTAATATGCCTATTCACAATCTTATAGGCCTATTCACAATCTAATAGGCCTATTCACAATCATATTGGCCTATTCACAATCTTATAGGCCTATTCACAATCGTATAGGCCTATTCACAATCGTATAGGCCTATTCACAATCTTATTGGCCTATTCACAATCTAATAGGCCTATTCACAATCTTATAGGCCTATTCACAATCATATTGGCCTATTCACAATCTAATATGCCTATTCACAATCTTATAGGCCTATTCACAATCTAATAGGCCTATTCACTATCTTATAGGCCTATTCACAATCTTATAGGCCTATTCACAATCTTATAGGCCTATTCACAATCATATTGGCCTATTCACAATCATATTGGCATATTCACAATCGTATTGGCCTATTCACAATCTTATTGGCCTATTCACAATCGTATTGGCCTATTCACAATCGTATTGGCCTATTCACAACCGTATTGGCATATTCACAATCTTATTGGCCTATTCACAATCTTATTGGCCTATTCACAATCATATTGGCCTATTCACAATCTTATTGGCAAATTCACAATCGTATTGGCCTATTCACAATCGTATAGGCCTATTCACAATCTTATTGGCCTATTCACAATCTTATTGGCCTATTCACAATCGTATCGGCCTATTCACAATCGTATTGGCCTATTCACAATCATATTGGCCTATTCACAATCATATTGGCCTATTCACAATCGTATAGGCCTATTCACAATCTTATTGGCCTATTCACAATCGTGTAGGCCTATTCACAATCTTATAGGCCTATTCACAATCGTATTGGCCTATTCACAATCGTATAGGCCTATTCACAATCTTATTGGCCTATTCACAATCTTATTGGCCTATTCACAATCTTATTGGCCTATTCACAATCTAATAGGCCTATTCACAATCTAATAGGCCTATTCACAATCTAATAGGCCTATTCACAATCTAATATGCCTATTCACAATCTTATAGGCCTATTCACAATCTAATAGGCCTATTCACAATCATATTGGCCTATTCACAATCTTATAGGCCTATTCACAATCGTATAGGCCTATTCACAATCGTATAGGCCTATTCACAATCTTATTGGCCTATTCACAATCTAATAGGCCTATTCACAATCTTATAGGCCTATTCACAATCATATTGGCCTATTCACAATCTAATATGCCTATTCACAATCTTATAGGCCTATTCACAATCTAATAGGCCTATTCACTATCTTATAGGCCTATTCACAATCTTATAGGCCTATTCACAATCTTATAGGCCTATTCACAATCATATTGGCCTATTCACAATCATATTGGCATATTCACAATCGTATTGGCCTATTCACAATCTTATTGGCCTATTCACAATCGTATTGGCCTATTCACAATCGTATTGGCCTATTCACAACCGTATTGGCATATTCACAATCTTATTGGCCTATTCACAATCTTATTGGCCTATTCACAATCATATTGGCCTATTCACAATCTTATTGGCAAATTCACAATCGTATTGGCCTATTCACAATCGTATAGGCCTATTCACAATCTTATTGGCCTATTCACAATCTTATTGGCCTATTCACAATCGTATCGGCCTATTCACAATCGTATTGGCCTATTCACAATCATATTGGCCTATTCACAATCATATTGGCCTATTCACAATCGTATAGGCCTATTCACAATCTTATTGGCCTATTCACAATCGTGTAGGCCTATTCACAATCTTATAGGCCTATTCACAATCGTATTGGCCTATTCACAATCGTATAGGCCTATTCACAATCTTATTGGCCTATTCACAATCTTATTGGCCTATTCACAATCTTATTGGCCTATTCACAATCTAATAGGCCTATTCACAATCTAATAGGCCTATTCACAATCTAATAGGCCTATTCACAATCTAATATGCCTATTCACAATCTTATAGGCCTATTCACAATCTAATAGGCCTATTCACAATCATATTGGCCTATTCACAATCTTATAGGCCTATTCACAATCGTATAGGCCTATTCACAATCGTATAGGCCTATTCACAATCTTATTGGCCTATTCACAATCTAATAGGCCTATTCACAATCTTATAGGCCTATTCACAATCATATTGGCCTATTCACAATCTAATATGCCTATTCACAATCTTATAGGCCTATTCACAATCTAATAGGCCTATTCACTATCTTATAGGCCTATTCACAATCTTATAGGCCTATTCACAATCATATTGGCCTATTCACAATCTTATAGGCCTATTCACAATCTTATAGGCCTATTCACAATCATATTGGCCTATTCACAATCATATTGGCATATTCACAATCGTATTGGCCTATTCACAATCTTATTGGCCTATTCACAATCGTATTGGCCTATTCACAATCGTATTGGCCTATTCACAACCGTATTGGCATATTCACAATCTTATTGGCCTATTCACAATCTTATTGGCCTATTCACAATCATATTGGCCTATTCACAATCTTATTGGCAAATTCACAATCGTATTGGCCTATTCACAATCGTATAGGCCTATTCACAATCTTATTGGCCTATTCACAATCTTATTGGCCTATTCACAATCGTATCGGCCTATTCACAATCGTATTGGCCTATTCACAATCATATTGGCCTATTCACAATCATATTGGCCTATTCACAATCGTATAGGCCTATTCACAATCTTATTGGCCTATTCACAATCGTGTAGGCCTATTCACAATCTTATAGGCCTATTCACAATCGTATTGGCCTATTCACAATCGTATAGGCCTATTCACAATCTTATTGGCCTATTCACAATCTTATTGGCCTATTCACAATCTTATTGGCCTATTCACAATCTAATAGGCCTATTCACAATCTAATAGGCCTATTCACAATCTAATAGGCCTATTCACAATCTAATATGCCTATTCACAATCTTATAGGCCTATTCACAATCTAATAGGCCTATTCACAATCATATTGGCCTATTCACAATCTTATAGGCCTATTCACAATCGTATAGGCCTATTCACAATCGTATAGGCCTATTCACAATCTTATTGGCCTATTCACAATCTAATAGGCCTATTCACAATCTTATAGGCCTATTCACAATCATATTGGCCTATTCACAATCTAATATGCCTATTCACAATCTTATAGGCCTATTCACAATCTAATAGGCCTATTCACTATCTTATAGGCCTATTCACAATCTTATAGGCCTATTCACAATCTTATAGGCCTATTCACAATCATATTGGCCTATTCACAATCATATTGGCATATTCACAATCGTATTGGCCTATTCACAATCTTATTGGCCTATTCACAATCGTATTGGCCTATTCACAATCGTATTGGCCTATTCACAACCGTATTGGCATATTCACAATCTTATTGGCCTATTCACAATCTTATTGGCCTATTCACAATCATATTGGCCTATTCACAATCTTATTGGCAAATTCACAATCGTATTGGCCTATTCACAATCGTATAGGCCTATTCACAATCTTATTGGCCTATTCACAATCTTATTGGCCTATTCACAATCGTATCGGCCTATTCACAATCGTATTGGCCTATTCACAATCATATTGGCCTATTCACAATCATATTGGCCTATTCACAATCGTATAGGCCTATTCACAATCTTATTGGCCTATTCACAATCGTGTAGGCCTATTCACAATCTTATAGGCCTATTCACAATCGTATTGGCCTATTCACAATCGTATAGGCCTATTCACAATCTTATTGGCCTATTCACAATCTTATTGGCCTATTCACAATCGTATTGGCCTATTCACAATCGTATAGGCCTATTCACAATCTTATTGGCCTATTCACAATCTTATTGGCCTATTCACAATCTTATTGGCCTATTCAAAATCGTATTGGCCTATTCACAATCGTATTGGCCTATTCACAATCATATTGGCCTATTCACAATCTTATAGGCCTATTCACAATCTTATTGGCCTATTCACAATCTCATTGGCCTATTCACAAGTGTGTTAGTTCCTTGTGCTAGAAGCAATGCAACAGTTACTCTGATTGAATCCAGTGTGAGTGGGCACCCACTGGTCTGGCAGGCACCACACCAGAGGCTCCAGGCAGCTAGGCAGGGTGGATCATATCTGGTGATTCGCCACGGCTTTGATCTGTCTTACGTTAGCTAGTGCTAGCAGGAGCTCGCTGAGTCTATCTGTATGTGGGTGGTGCGTGATTGCTAGGCAGCATATGGTCCCTGTATCAGGTCATTCCTGCTACCATGCTTAAGCAACAGCCTTCGTCCTCCCTGCCCTCGCTCAATGATAACCCAGAGTAGCCTCGCTGTGTAGCCTTGACAATGGAGTAGCCTGTTGACTGTTTTACACGTCTACCAATAGGGAATAGGCCTTATTCCATGACAGTTTGACATGCCTAAAATGTGCTATCTATGTAGTTAACCTAGGCCTATGGATGATGATGCAATTAAAGATGAAGAATGGTTTGTACGTTTGTATCGTGTCTACGCTTGGCTGATAAATATACATTAATTATTAGCTCGCATGTGATAGCAGCTACCTTGTAATCTTGATTTTTTTTTTAAACACGAAATTATACGACGTTACAACACGACATGAAAGAGGGTGATAACAGTGGTGTAACATATAGGCTACACGTTTCGGGGTCTTTGCTCATCACCCCTCCTTGATTTGGTCATGTCTAGTCCAGCTTGCTAAATGCAACGTATACACCATGTAACGTTAGTCTTATTTATAAAGCAGATTCGACTTTTAGGGCAGGGTAGGACGTCAGTAGTCAAATTAGCCACTCGCGGACATGGGAAACATCAAAGTAACATGTTAATCTCCTAGTGTCGCACGTTGGTTTTACACGTGTAGTTACGTTGTTGTTGTGATGTTGACTTTTATCTATTGCAGCATAAAGTTAGATTTCGAGTGTAAGCAGGGTTACGACTAGAAAGGGCATATATCGGCCATAGCATTGGCCAATATACAGAGGCAACATTGTCAAGAAAATCGTTTCCTCCTTCATTGCGAGGGAGGGAGGTACGGTTTATTTACTCTGTGACACATATATAACACGGTAATAACACGACAAACTGTAAAAAACCCGTCGGCTATAGTCCCTACAAATTCAGCCATGTTACCATATCCACTGTGTTTATATTTTGATTGGTGTGGGTGAAAATAAGAGTGGCGACAGTTTGCTTACCATCTTGCCGGTTGGATGATGAAATAGGTTGACCAGGAAATGAGAACGGGGAGGGAAAAAACGATATAAAAAAAGGGGGTCTCGCTATTTCAAAAACGCGGTGCTAGTGATATTCAGGTTCTTGTTTTTTGACCCAGCTCCTCTCTTTTTAGCGTCGGTTTCACTGCAGTGGCACAGGGAGACCCATAGGGCGGGGTCAGTAACGCCGAGGAGGGACAAGGGATGCGTGGAGAGGAGACAGCAAGTAGCCTACATTTCAAGATAAAAGTCCCTCCTCCGCGTTACATAATAACTTATTTGTTTCCTTAACTCTATAGCAGTCTATGTACACGGAGAGACTGAAATTCACTGCCATTTGCCACTGTAGCACCCACGTGGCCGTGGAGCAGTTGTAAGAGAAGTGCCTTGTTCAAGGGCACAATGGCATTGGACAGCTCAGTGCTCGACCAACCAGTGCTCCCGCACATTGGCTAACCGGGCTATCTGCATTGTGTCCCACCAACCCCTCTTTTTACGCTTCTGCTACTATCTGTTCATCATATATGCATAGTCACTTTAACGATACCTACATGTACATACTACCTCAATAAGCCTGACTAACCGGTGTCTGCCTCGCTACTCTTTTTTCAAATGTCTTTTTACTGTTGTTTTATTTCTTTACGTACCTACACACACACACACACACACACACACACACACACACACACACACACACACACACACACACATACCTTATTTTTTCCCTTTTTTTTCTCCCACCATTGGTTAGAGCCTGTAAGTAAGCATTTCACTGTGAGGTCTACACCTGTTGTATTCAGCATTTCACTGTGAGGTCTACACCTGTTGTATTCAGCATTTCACTGTGAGGTCTACTACACCTGTTGTATTCAGCATTTCACTGTAAGGTCTACCTACACCTGTTGTATTCAGCATTTCACTGTAAGGTCTATTACACCTGTTGTATTCAGCATTTCACTGTAAGGTCTACTACACCTGTTGTATTCAGCATTTCACTGTGAGGTCTACTACACCTGTTGTATTCAGCATTTCACTGTAAGGGCTACTACACCTGTTGTATTCAGCATTTCACTGTAAGGTCTACTACACCTGTTGTATTCAGCATTTCACTGTGAGGTCTACTACACCTGTTGTATTCAGCATTTCACTGTAAGGTCTATTACACCTGTTGTATTCAGCATTTCACTGTAAGGTCTACTACACCTGTTGTATTCAGCATTTCACTGTGAGGTCTACTACACCTGTTGTATTCAGCATTTCACTGTGAGGTCTACTACACCTGTTGTATTCAGCATTTCACTGTGAGGTCTACTACACCTGTTGTATTCAGCATTTCACTGTAAGGTCTACTACACCTGTTGTATTCAGCATTTCACTGTGAGGTCTACTACACCTGTTGTATTCAGCATTTCACTGTGAGGTCTACTACACCTGTTGTATTCAGCATTTCACTGTAAGGGCTACTACACCTGTTGTATTCAGCATTTCACTGTAAGGTCTACTACACCTGTTGTATTCAGCATTTCACTGTAAGGTCTACTACACCTGTTGTATTCAGCATTTCACTGTGAGGTCTACTACACCTGTTGTATTCAGCATTTCACTGTAAGGTCTATTACACCTGTTGTATTCAGCATTTCACTGTAAGGTCTACTACACCTGTTGTATTCAGCATTTCACTGTGAGGTCTACTACACCTGTTGTATTCAGCATTTCACTGTGAGGTCTACTACACCTGTTGTATTCAGCATTTCACTGTAAGGTCTACTACACCTGTTGTATTCAGCATTTCACTGTCAGGTCTACTACACCTGTTGTATTCAGCATTTCACTGTGAGGTCTACTACACCTGTTGTATTCAGCATTTCACTGTAAGGGCTACTACACCTGTTGTATTCAGCATTTCACTGTAAGGTCTACTACACCTGTTGTATTCAGCATTTCACTGTAAGGTCTACTACACCTGTTGTATTCACCATTTCACTGTGAGGTCTACTACACCTGTTGTATTCAGCATTTCACTGTAAGGTCTATTACACCTGTTGTATTCAGCATTTCACTGTAAGGTCTACTACACCTGTTGTATTCAGCATTTCACTGTGAGGTCTACTACACCTGTTGTATTCAGCATTTCACTGTGAGGTCTACTACACCTGTTGTATTCAGCATTTCACTGTAAGGTCTACTACACCTGTTGTATTCAGCATTTCACTGTGAGGTCTACTACACCTGTTGTATTCAGCATTTCACTGTGAGGTCTACTACACCTGTTGTATTCAGCATTTCACTGTAAGGGCTACTACACCTGTTGTATTCAGCATTTCACTGTAAGGTCTACTACACCTGTTGTATTCAGCATTTCACTGTAAGGTCTACTACACCTGTTGTATTCAGCATTTCACTGTGAGGTCTACTACACCTGTTGTATTCAGCATTTCACTGTAAGGTCTACTACACCTGTTGTATTCAGCATTTCACTGTGATGTCTACCACACCTGTTGTATTCAGCATTTCACTGTGAGGTCTACTACACCTGTTGTATTCAGCATTTCACTGTAAGGTCTACTACACCTGTTGTATTCAGCATTTCACTGTGAGGTCTACTACAGCTGTTGTATTCAGCATTTCACTGTAAGGTCTACTACACCTGTTGTATTTAGCATTTCACTGTGATGTCTACTACACCTGTTGTATTCAGCATTTCACTGTAAGGTCTACTACACCTGTTGTATTCAGCATTTCACTGTAAGGTCTACTACACCTGTTGTATTCAGCATTTCACTGTGAGGTCTACTACACCTGTTGTATTTAGCATTTCACTGTGAGGTCTACTACACCTGTTGTATTCAGCATTTCACTGTGACGTCTACTACACCTGTTGTATTCAGCATTTCACTGTAAGGTCTACCTACACCTGTTGTATTCAGCATTTCACTGTGAGGTCTACTACACCTGTTGTATTCAGCATTTCACTGTAAGGTCTACTACACCTGTTGTATTCAGCATTTCACTGAGACGTCTACTCCACCTGTTGTATTCAGCATTTCACTGTAAGGTCTACTACACCTGTTGTATTCAACATTTCTCTGTGACGTCTACTACACCTGTTGTATTCGGCATTTCACTGTAAGGTCTACTACACCTGTTGTATTCAACATTTCTCTGTGACGTCTACTACACCTGTTGTATTCGGCGTTTCACTGTAAGGTCTACTACACCTGTTGTATTCGGCATTTCACTGTCAGGTCTACTACACCTGTTGTATTCAACATTTCACTGTGACGTCTACTACACCTGTTGTATTCAGCATTTCACTGTGAGGTCTACTACACCTGTTGTATTCATCATTTCACTGTGAGGTCTACCTACACCTGTTGTATTCAGCATTTCACTGTGACGTCTACTACACCTGTTGTATTCGGCATTTCACTGTAAGGTCTACTACACCTGTTGTATTCAGCATTTCACTGTAAGGTCTACTACACCTGTTGTATTCAGCATTTCACTGTAAGGTCTACTACACCTGTTGTATTCGGCGCACGTGACAAATAAACTTTGATTTGATTTGACATGCACATCCCCAACAGAATTTCCCCGTCAGATTCATCCCGCTTGAGCATTAGGGGAAACAGAGAACATTTATTTTCACGATCTTGGCACATTCGCAATGCCATCTTGTTGCTATACTGTCGCCAATAGAGATAGATTGAAGACTCTAGTTCCCAAAAGCCAATTTAGCATGGGCATTGCCATTGAGGACTCTCACCATTTTGTAAGTAGTCAACTGGATGGGATTTCCTATGGCTTAAGGAAGGATCACATAATGCCATCCAGGCCATCAGGAGGGATCAGCCAATGAACTCTACTCATGAGCAAACATTCCATAACTGTAGGTGGCAGTAAATCACCATCCTTGGCTTTGTACCTGTTCAAACAACACACTCCAGGTGGCAGTGTGCACCCTTTCCGTTTGTTTACCAACTCATCCAGGCTGTATCACAACCGGCAGTGATTGGGAGTCGTCTAGGGCGGCACACAATTGTCCCAGCGTCGTCCGGGTTTGGCCGGTGTAGGCCGTCATTGTAAATAAGAGTTTGTTCTTAATTATTAAACTTGCCTGGTTAAATAAAGGTTAAACCATTTTTTTTATTAAATAGAAAGGAAAATAAGTAGTAGAAGAAGAAAATGGACTACTTCAAAATGGAGACGGTCTCAATGACGCTGCCCATGCTCTCACAGATCCCATAATGAGACAGATACAATGTTGCGTCCTCTACCTCTATGGGAGAGGTGCATTACAGTGCATCTTGGGGAACTGAGCTTTGTTTTTTTTCCTGGCAAATGTCTGTTTGCATATGTGCACCAGTGCTACTCAGTGGTGGAAACTGTGCAGTGCACGCAAGATTATCCCCATTCTACACACCTACTGTACGGCTACTGCTATTCTTTTAGAGGGGACACAAGGGCCCTGTGGATGTTGTGTCCAGTCCCCCCCCCCCCCCCCCCTCATTAGGGACAGGGGGTCCTATGGCCCAGTCCTCCCCTCGTTAGGGACAGGTGGTCCTATGGCCCAGTCCTCCCCTCGTTAGGGACAGGTGGTCCTATGGCCCAGTCCTCCACTCGTTAGGGACAGGGGGTCCTATGGCCCAGTCCTCCCCTCATTAGGGACAGGGGGTCCTATGGCCCAGTCCTCCCCTCATTAGGGACAGGGGGTCCTATGGCCCACTCCTCCACTCGTTAGGGACAGGGGGTCCTATGGCCCACTCCTCCCCTCATTAGGGACAGGTGGTCCTATGGCCCAGTCCTCCCCTCATTAGGGACAGGGGGTCCTATGGCCCAGTCCTCCCCTCATTAGGGACAGGGGGTCCTATGGCCCAGTCCTCCCCTCGTTAGGGACAGGTGGTCCTATGGCCCAGTCCTCCCCTCGTTAGGGACAGGTGGTCCTATGGCCCAGTCCTCCACTCGTTAGGGACAGGGGGTCCTATGGCCCAGTCCTCCCCTCATTAGGGACAGGGGGTCCTATGGCCCAGTCCTCCCCTCATTAGGGACAGGGGGTCCTATGGCCCACTCCTCCACTCGTTAGGGACAGGGGGTCCTATGGCCCACTCCTCCCCTCATTAGGGACAGGTGGTCCTATGGCCCAGTCCTCCCCTCATTAGGGACAGGGGGTCCTATGGCCCAGTCCTCCCCTCATTAGGGACAGGGGGTCCTATGGCCCACTCCTCCACTCGTTAGGGACAGGGGGTCCTATGGTCCAGTTCTCCCCTCGTTAGGGACAGGGGTCCTATGGCCCACTCCTCCACTCGTTAGGGACAGGGGGTCTATCCTCCAGCATTAACCACTAAAGTTCTCACCCATCTCGCCTAATCCCACGTAGCCAACAATAAGTGGTTCCAATGGGAATCAAACCCACAATCCTGACGTTGCAAGCACCATGCTCTACCAGCTGAGCTGCAGAGAACCAACCCATTATTACGTAACCTCCTTAAAGAGGTATGTTTATGCAAGATTCATCAGTGCTGAATATTTTCATGCTTCATTTCCAAAGCATGCAAGTCCCCAAACTCATACAAGAAGCTATGAAAGCATACAAAGCCTGCTCCTTTCGTGTTTTTCTTAGACAGCAAACCTATAGAAGATCATTTTGCTAATGCAACTGACCCAAAACCACAGTTAACCTGGTTGCACTTGACTATATGTTAGGGTATAGAAATGGCCAGGTATTAAGAAATTACATGGGAAAATAGTAATTACACAGTAATTCCAAAAGAAAACACACATTGGTCATCCCAAACATATTTACTATTCAAATACCTTCACAAATGGTTAAAGCTACCATAAACATTTTTTTAAAAGCATATCCAGTAATCACTGTTTTAAAGTTCGTAGGTACATTTCACGATGCTCTGATCATTTACATTTTGCTGCTTTTTCGCTACGTATTTCATAGTAAATTATAGTTTTCCCAGATAATAATAGCGCTTAGCGTATTTATTTCTCTAAAATATTTTAAGAAAGAAATAAGAAACAGAAACAGAAGGAGCAGCAGAAATGTGACATTCTGATTCGTCAGAAATGTGACATTCTGATTCGTCAGAAATGTGACATTCTGATTCGTCAGAAATGTGCCATTCTGATTCGTCAGAAATGTGCCATTCTGATTCGTCAGAAATGTGCCATTCTGATTCGTCAGAAATGTGCCATTCTGATTCGTCAGAAATGTGCCATTCTGATTCGTCAGAAATGTGCCATTCTGATTCGTCAGAAATGTGACATTCTGATTCGTCAAAATCAGCACAACTATAAAAATAAGAAAAATGTATGGATTAGTCCAAATATTTTGTAAAATCTTCTAACTGTAAACATTCACATACAGAGTACATATTAACATACCGCATTCTTATATATGCATAGATACCATACACACACACACACACACACCTAACATAAATATGCATAGCTATAACACACACCAACATACAGCAAATTAAAGTAATCTTTAGTTATTTATCAGCAGCATTGTTATGCTATGAGGGCTATGCTGGCTGGATCTGATACACACTGTCTATCACTATCCAGCAGCCAATCGTCATTCAGCTCTCATTTCATGTTCATCTGGGTCGTGTTCGTTAGGGCACATCGTAGGAAAACATTTTTGCAACGGGAAATAAAAAAAACAGGCATTTCTGTTGGCTAATTACAGGTCGTAGCAGTTTCACTGTTATCTTCCCGTTTTGTGCCTAATGAACACAACCCTGATGCTGCCTGTGTTGTTTTGGTTGGTACCATCATATAAACAGTTCCTTGTTGACCCACATCAGGCTGCGTGTATCGTTGGGCTTGCACTCGTACTCGATGCTGTTGAAACTGTTGCCCCCCTGGCAGTGGTCCCTCTTGTTGTAGTTGTAGTACTTCACCTGCCACACCACTTCAAAAGAGCCCATCTCTGGGAACTGGGAGGGGAAATAATGGGACCGGCAGAGTTCATCGGTTAACTACAGTTCACTTTTTGTAATTTTTGTGCACCATTTTTTTTTATTTTTTTTTTATGGAAAAATTGAAAATACAATCTATACAGCTAAATCACAGGAGGCTGCTGAAATGAGGACGGCTCATATAATAATGGCTGGAACGGAGCAAATGGAACGCTATTATCAAACACATGGAAACCATGGAAACCATGTATTTGATACCATTCCCCTGATTCTACTCCAGCCATTACCTGGAGCCCTCCCTCCCCAATTAAGATGCCACCAACTTCCTGTGAGCTAAAAAACAACAAACAAGTTGACATTGAGGTTGTTTTAAAAAAGGCCCTTACAGACCACGATTGACCTACCAACGAACCAATCACTGCTCCTGTGTGTCCTCTAATTACCTTTTGAGGCTCATGCCATTCTCACATTTCAGTCCTTATTGTGAAGATAGTGCATCTGTTGTGTGATCGTATGCTACTGGTGTGATCGTATGCTACGAGTGTGATCGTATGCTACTGGTGTGATCGTATGCTACTAGTGTGATCGTATGCTACTAGTGTGATCGTATGCTACTGGTGTGATCGTATGCTACTGGTGTGGTCGTATGCTACTGGTGTGATTGTATGCTACTAGTGTGATCGTATGCTACTGGTGTGGTCGTATGCTACTGGTGTGATTGTATGCTACTAGTGTGATCGTATGCTGCTGGTGTGATCGTGTGCTACTGGTGTGATCGTATGCTACTGGTGTGATCGTATGCTACTGGTGTGATCGTATGCTACTGGTGTGATCGTATGCTACTAGTGTGATCGTATGCTACTGGTGTGGTCGTATGCTACTAGTGTGGTCGTATGCTACTAGTGTGATCGTATGCTGCTGGTGTGGTCGTATGCTACTAGTGTGATCGTATGCTACTGGTGTGGTCGTATGCTACTGTGGCAGTGCCTTTACCACATGGGTGCTTTATCCTAGCCTTATAGCATACCTGACATGGCTAATGCTAGCTTCAGGCTCTACCTCAGTCTGCTTACTGTTTAACCATCAATGTTCATTGATGTGTTATTCAGGCCCTGCAATATGAGGCATGTTTATTTAGCTTTATGCATGTTTATCATTATGGTGTTCAATGAAGAACATTATTCATTGTATTTAACATGTATTTAACATGTATTTAACATGTGTGATGCAGTAGTGGGTATGTATGTAAAGATCTAACTCCTTGAGCCTTTGAGTATTACTTTGCATGGTTAATTCTATTTCCATTGTCACGCCCTGCCCGTAGAGAGCTTTTTATGTCTCTATTTTGGTTTGGTCAGGGTGTGATTTGGGTGGGCATTCTATGTTAATTTTCTATGTTTTGTATTTCTTTGTTGTTTGGCCGGGTGTGGTTCTCAATCAGAGGCAGCTGTCTATCGTTGTCTCTGATTGAGAACCATACTTAGGTAGCTTTTTCCCACATTTTTTTTTGTGTGGGTAGCTGTTTTCTGTTTTTGTGTCTGCACCAGACAGAACTGTTTCGTGTTGTTACATTTTGTTATTTTGTCTCAGTGTTCAGTTTTTTAATAAATAATCATGAACACTTCCCACGCTGCGCTTTGGTCCACACTTTCTTCATACCATGGCCGTTACATCCATGTATCACTTTCCTCCTAGAAACCACACAACCTTGTTGTATAAGTATCTTAAGTGAACTGCAGTGTGTTGTGTGGGGTCAGTAAAACTCCTTTTCCCTGACATCCTTTGGTTCTGTTCTCACCGGACGTCCCTGTGGTCCTTCACGTATCTCTGAATCAGTACATGGTGTTGAGTAGAGGTCCTCCAGACTCTTGCGATATTTTTTATTATTATTTTTTTGGTTAAAGAAAGTTAGTTTTATCAAATTTACCTGATTTTGCTTACCGTTACTTTGAACAAAATCAAGACGTCAATATTCTTGTAATGTTTGTTTTTTTTGTATACAAAAAATCGTAAATTTACATCTCAATTTGATCAAATTCTGAATTTGCGATTAATCACAGCAAATCCTGCGATTAACTCTGACAAATGTTTATTGACATTTTAGTCATTTAGCAGAAGCTCTTATCCAGATCAACTTGATGCATTACTCTTAAGGTAACTAGGTAAGAGAACCACTTATCACAGTCATACAGTAGTAAGTACATTTGTCCTCAAAGTAGCTATAAGAAAAGTCAGTGCTAGTTTTTTTTTTCCTACTGTGTTATTGACTTCAAAAAGAAAGGAGGACCAAGGCACTCTTCATATAATTAATTAAAATGCCTTTATTAGTATGGCATGTTCAACAGAAACAACGTTAAAAAAATATATACTAATAAAGGCATTTTAATTAACTATTTGAAGAATGCCTTGGTCCTCCTTTCTTTTTGATGACCAATTCACCCCTTTTACCAAAGAGCATCTTCTGTCTACCAACATATACTATAGTGGACCTTAGTAGCACTTCCCTTCCTCCTCTTTCTATGTGTTATTGACTTGTTTATTGTTTACTCCATGTGTAACTCTGTGTTGTTGTCTGTTCACACTGCTATGCTTTATCTTGGCCAGGTCGCAGTTGTAAATGAGAACTTATTCTCAACTAGCCTACCTGGTTAAATAAAGGTGAAATTAAAAAAATTATAAAAAATTAAAGTAAGAAAAAGACAAGTAAAAATAAACGCTGTGGATGCATTGCGAAGCTTCAGAGCTTTCATCGTGATTTGCATCGTGAACAGTTGACTCCTGATACTGGAAAGCCTACACGTGTAATGGACTCATATGGACCATGCTTAGCCTGGTTCCCAGATGTGTTTGTGCAGTGTTTGTGCAGTCCCAGATGTGTTTGTGCAGTGTTTGTGCATGCCAACACCTATGGTCATGGCATGACAACAACCATAGGAGTTGGCTTTACCATACAAACAGATCTGGGACCAGGCTAGATGATGCAGATATCACATAGATCTGGAGCCAGGCTAGATTTTTTTACATTTCTTTTTACATTGAACCTTTATTTAACTAGGAAAATTGGTTATGAACAAAATTCTTATTTACAATGACGGCCTACTCCGGCCAAACCCGGACGACGCTGGGCCAATTGTGCGCCGCCCTATGGGACTCCCAATCCCGGCCGGATGTGATGCAGCCTGGATTCGAACCAGGGACTGTAGTGACGCCTCTCGCACTGAGATGCAGTGCCTTAGAATGCCGCGCCACTCGGGAGATGATGCAGATAACAAACAGATCTGGGACCAGGCTAGATGATGCAGATAACAAACAGATCTGGGACCAGGCTTGATGATGCAGATATCAAACAGATCTGGGACCAGGCTAGATGATGCAGATATCAAACAGATCTGGGACCAGGCTTGATGATGCAGATATCAAACAGATCTGGGACCAGGCTAGATGATGCAGATATCAAACAGATCTGGGACCAGGCTAGATGATGCAGATAACAAACAGATCTGGGACCAGGCTAGATGATGCAGATATCAAACAGATCTGGGACCAGGCTTGATGATGCAGATATCAAACAGATCTGGGACCAGGCTAGATGATGCAGATATCACATAGATCTGGGACCAGGCTAGATGATGCAGATATCAAACAGATCTGGGACCAGGCTTGATGATGCAGATATCAAACAGATCTGGGACCAGGCTTGATGATGCAGATATCAAACAGATCTGGGACCAGGCTAGATGATGCAGATATCAAACAGATCTGGGACCAGGCTATATGATACAGATATCAAACAGATCTGGGACCAGGCTAGATGATGCAGATATCAAACAGATCTGGGACCAGGCTATATGATACAGATATCAAACAGATCTGGGACCAGGCTTGATGATGCAGATATCAGAAAGTATTTGTAGTGTGACTGGTAAACTGCTCTGAATTAACTTGTCTATTTCATTGTTTTGTCTAAATTGTAAATTGTAAAATATTCTGTCTGTAATGTATTTTTCGTTATGTTGTTGGACCCCAGTAAGACGAGCTGTTGTCATGGCGTCAGCTAATGGGGATTCTAATAAAATCCTACAGAAATCCAAAGCAAATTATAGTCAAACTGAGTTTTCCCTTTACTACCTGTATGCTGATCTGTACAGCTTGTCTGTCTCCGCTCTTGGTGTGAGTCACGCCCTCGGTGTCGTAGACGCCAGTGTAGATCACACACTGGGGGTCTCTAGACTGTTGCTCCAAGGGGAATGTGACTCCACCTACACTCATGGTGCTGAGGACCAGGACAGGATCACAACAGTTAGGGAGAGATCATCAATCAAAAACATTTATTTTATAATGCCCTTTTACATCAACAGTTGTCACAAAAGTGCTTTACAGGAAACACAGCCTAAAACCCCAAACAGCAAGCAATTGCAGATGTAGAAGCACAGAAAATATCCCTATAGAAGGAAGAAACCTTGAAAGGAACCAGGCTCTGAGAGGTGGCCAGTCCTCTTCTGGCTGTACTGAGTAGAGATTTAAGGATACATGTGTGGCCAAATGAAGGCCAGATCCTTTTTCAAGACGATCAAACGTTTATAGATGACCAGCAAGATCAGCTAATAGCCATGATGGGTGATGACTGCTTATCTGGGGGCAGGGTTGGGGGTGGATTGGTGACACTGGGCCTGTGGTTGTTTTGACATTGCAGCTGACAGCAAAGACAACTGCCGAATGACTGATATACAAAATCGGGGTGAAATATAGACCATCAGTGTAATTTATCATTCTATCCATGATAATTTATTTTTAATAACAAAAGACTGAAACACAAACTCAACTCGCCATATTTGAGAGCATGTTTAGCCTACTGCAGGACACGCTGAAGGCCTAATCGGTAGTGGATTTGACACAATCTGGCTGCGCCTTCTGTCTCCCTGCACTCGCCGGACTCTAGCCAACGTCACTATCTGGCCAAATTGCAAAACTGGAAGCGTTGCCTAGTTCTACAATTTATATTCTTAAAACCAATTTTGACTTTGCAGTTTGACAATCTAGTGGGAACTCTAGTGAACCGCGCGCGCTCTGACGTCTCGCCTTCAACCTCGCACGGTTTGTGTTTTTATCAATGTTCTCAATGAATGACCGATTTAATAAAATGTGTAAATTAGATTAAAGCTGGGACATAATGTCCAGGGGTTGTGATCTTTTCCAAGAGAATGCACCGGTTCTATTTCACATTATGAAACACTGATTTAATGTAGATTTTGGCTAATAAAATGTAGTCAAAACATCAACAGGCGGTGATGGACAGTGACAATCTGTCACTGACGGAACGTTGTCTTCCTCAAAAGATAAATTGTCAAAATATAGCCTATTGAAGTGTATAGACACTATATAGGTTATCATAAGAATATTGCCCGATTGTCTGTAATACATTTCACCCCACCATACTTACGTTGCCTCCACAGCCCCAGGTTTGACAACCACTTCAATCTTGTACTTTGACCCCGTTAGCAATTTAATTGTCCTGGTTTGGCCAAATCTCGCTCCGTCCGATTTGAAGTACACGGCACTGTTATTTGGTTGCATTTTCAATGAAATTCCGATTTTGACGAGTTCAACAGCCATTCTTCTTGAAGTTGAGGGATGAGGTTGTGCTCAATTCCAATCCTATCTGAGTGAACAAGAGATGGGGCGCAGGTGTGAAACGGTGGCCACTCCGGATTTCCAACAGAACTATCGATGTGGAATATTGTTGTGACGTGAAAGCACAGGTTAAAAATGTAAAAACTCATCGCTGGAGGCAGAGCCTAAAGTAATTTCCACTGTCCTCGTAAATAATCCCATACACACACATAATCCTCCTATACACGTAATCTAAGGAGATCAAGACTAAAATAATTTGGCCCGGTAAACAACTTGGCCCAGTAGAGAAATAAGAAACCTGCAATTTTGTTATTTGATTAATAAATGGTTCAAATAGGCCTATTGATTTTTAAAGAAAGTTAAAAATTGCACGCCATGCACGCAGAGAGTGGGAGATTATAGAGGGAAACAAAGTAGTCCGTTTCAAATGGTCAAATCATAGGTGGGTTAGCTGACATCACGAAAACGACGCGGACGCTTCAGTGGGGCAGAAATCGTGAGTTGTGATTCTGGATGGCCAGATAGCTAGCAACAATGACAATAAACTGTCACGTGGGAAATCGTAAGTGACTCCTTTCAGTTAGTTTAATCTTGTTATTGATACCATGTCTTGTTTTCAGGCGTTTTGACGGATTTTAAATCAATGCTAATATGACAAAAAAAAATCGCTAGCTAGATACCCAACAATTGTAATAATGTATTAGAGAGACAACAAATGCAAATGTATATGTTTTCAATAAATATTGGAAATGAAATTCATGTTGTCAACAATCTAATCCAGTCCCGCCTGTTTTGTCCAAAAGTTGCGCACAGGTCGGTTTTGTTGCTAAACAACCAACCCATCTGTCGTCCCAGTCAATATTCACTTATACAACAGGTGTGTGCCTTTCCAAATCATGTCCAATCAATTGAATTTACCACAGGTAGACTCCAAATTGTAGAAACATCTCAAGGATGATCAATGGAAACAGGATGAACCTGAGCTCAATTTTGAGTCTCATAGCAAAGGGTCTGAATACTTATGTAAATAAGGTATTTCTGTTTTTGGTGTTTAATACATTTGCAAAAATTTCTGAAAACCTGTTTTCGCTTTGTCATTATGTGGTATTGTGTGTAGATTGCTGAGGAAATTGTTTTATTTAATCCATTTTAGAATAAGGCTGTAACATAACAAGATGTGGAAAAGGTCAAAGGGTCTGAATACATTCCGAAGGCACTGCATCCTCCAAACACCGCTTCTCGGGCATTATCACATAAATAATAAGGAATTCTCTTCGATTGCGCCCACAAATTGGGGAAAACTAACAGTCTTTACAATTGAAACCCATTGTAAAAGGCAACTTCGTTGTAGATTTTTGTTTTGTTATACAGAGATATCAAAACATGCCCGAAAAAGCTGCTGTGTTATTTAATGTACATGGTGCCAGGTTAAAAAATACCCACCTACACTTCACAATGCTCCCACATAGGGAAATAGAGCCTGCGAGAAGAGCCCTGTGGCTTCAGGAGTACTTCAAGGGTACTCTGGGCAGAGCTAAACATACTTGGTGGTACAGTAAAGAGAGTAGGTTTCATCATTCCAGAGATCGATTTATAGCCATTAATCTAAAACAATTCATATATTTTAAACAAGACCACTTTGTCACAGACAGACAAGATGATTAATATGAGATGAAAGACGATTTCTTAACGAGTTCGGGAAGCCAAGCTAGAGCTCTCTGATACCTTCACAGCAATGGGGGCAGACGTTTTGATCAAGAGACCTTTAGAAAATATGCAAATTTTCAAACACTAAACATCAAATATTATTTGATTATGCTATATTTAAAAAGGATACATATAATTTCAAGCCTTATTCATACAGTTTTGTGTAATAGAAAGTACATAATAAAATATTTCAAATGTTCATATTTTTATATTCGTACCGTGTACTTGAACTTGTGTCCTCAAAAGTGACACCTCAGCAATTTAACTATTTTTACCGGAATGGGGAGATTTTAACCTTTTGTTTGAGTATGCAGCATTACTCGTTATTGTTTATTGCCCTCCCATGATAAATAATTATGAATAATATAAATAATCTTTAGACATGTTGTACTTTACTGAAATGTAGTTTTGTAATTTACTAAAACAAGCAGACAGGAAAACTGTGTTTGAAAAAGGTAAAGTTTTTCTTCTGAGCCAAATGGGGTAACCACAGGTTGTTTTCCTGCAGGAGGGCAGGGTCGCGACATTCTTTTGTCACACCTCAGGAAGACTAGCTGTCGCCATCCTAGATGGCCCCAGGAAGACTAGCTGTCGCCATCCTAGATGGCCTCAGGAAGACTAGCTGTCGCCATCCTAGATGGCCTCAGGAAGACTAGCTGTCGCCATCCAAGATGGCCCCAGGAAGACTAGCTGTCGCCATCCTAGATGGCCCCAGGAAGACTAGCTGTCGCCATCCAAGATGGCCCCAGGAAGACTAGCTGTCGCCATCCAAGATGGCCCCAGGAAGACTAGCTGTCGCCATCCAAGATGGCCCCAGGAAGACTAGCTGTCGCCATCCAAGATGGCCCCAGGAAGACTAGCTGTCGCCATCCAAGATGGCCCCAGGAAGACTAGCTGTCGCCATCCAAGATGGCCCCAGGAAGACTATCTGTCGCCATCCAAGATGGCCCCAGGAAGACTAGCTGTCGCCATCCAAGATGGCCCCAGGAAGACTAGCTGTCGCCATCCAAGATGGCCCCAGGAAGACTAGCTGTCGCCATCCATGATGGCCCCAGGAAGACTAGCTGTCGCCATCCAAGATGGCCCCAGGAAGACTAGCTGTCGCCATCCAAGATGGCCCCAGGAAGACTAGCTGTCGCCATCCAAGATGGCCCCAGGAAGACTAGCTGTCGCCATCCAAGATGGCCCCAGGAAGACTAGCTGTCGCCATCCAAGATGGCCCCAGGAATACTAGCTGTCGCCATCCAAGATGGCCCCAGGAAGACTAGCTGTCGCCATCCAAGATGGCCCCAGGAAGACTAGCTGTGGCCATCCAAGATGACCCCAGGAAGACTAACTGTCGCCATCCAAGATGGCCCCAAGAAGACTAGCTGTCGCCATCCAAGATGACCCCAGGAAGACTAGCTGTCGCCATCCAAGATGGCCCCAGGAAGACTAGCTGTCGCCATCCAAGATGGCCCCAGTAAGACTAGCTGTTGCCATTGGCGGCAGCTATTGGGGAACATAATAAATCAAAGCAAATCTAACACCGACTGGTTCTCTAGGTCAAAAGCAATTGTCACTGTCCATGGTGCTGAACTGGTCATCAAGACAAGGCTCCACTATCACATCCATTTCCATTTGTTCCATTGTAGGCGACTAGGCATACCAAATTAAGGCCAGCACATTTGAAAGAATTTGACCCAAGTCAGCATCACTAGGCCTACACTTCAGTCAGAGATGCTGACACTTCAGTCAGAGATGCTGACACTTCAGTCAGAGATGCCTACACTTCAGTCAGAGATGCTGACACTTCAGTCAGAGATGCTGACACTTCAGTCAGAGATGCTGACACTTCAGTCAGAGATGCTGACACTTCAGTCAGAGATGCCTACACTTCAGTCAGAGATGCCTACACTTCAGTCAGAGATGCTGACACTTCAGTCAGAGATGCCTACACTTCAGTCAGAGATGCTGACACTTCAGTCAGAGATGCTGACACTTCAGTCAGAGATGCTGACACTTCAGTCAGAGATGCTGACACTTCAGTCAGAGATGCTGACACTTCAGTCAGAGATGCTGACACTTCAGTCAGAGATGCTGACACTTCAGTCAGAGATGCTGACACTTCAGTCAGAGATGTAGTTCTGAATGAGCTCACCTGGGGAGAGGAATATGCCACACTTCATATTCATTCCCTTTGATTGGTTTAATTGTTATTTTGGTTTGAACTGGCTGAATTTATTTGTTAAGTGTCTAGCAATAGAGGGCGCTATATGACATCTTCTTGTCAAACTGGATTAGAAAAGACTTGGTTCCCACAAACATGTATTATTTAATTGGCAGAAGGAAGAACAATGATTATTGTTTTTATTGATGATTAAGTGATGGATTCAAATGAAGCCACATATTGTGGAAATAAGAGGTCACACAGACTGTAGACAATTAACATTCTCACACTAGTATCAGCGTATCCCCAACTCAGTCCTCTGGACCCAAAGGGGGGGCACATATTGGTTTTTGCCCCAGCATTACACAGCTGATTCAAATAGTCAAAGCTTGTCGATAAGTTGATTTAGGGGAAAAAACAAAATGTGTACCCTTGGGGTCCCCAAGATAGAGTTTGGGAAACGCTGAACTACACAGAACTGTGCCTTATTAAAGCTGGTTACCAGAAGTGATGCGTGACAAGTTCAGATTCAGCCACTAAACATTCAGTAGGCTACAGGGCTGTGTTAAGTAGGGCAAAACGTAGCAAAAACTTTTTTAAAGCAAAAACTAAACTGAGTATTTCTCTAGTAAGCTACCTCCTAGTTTCACAACATTACATGTTTTTTTTGCCCACTGAACACAACCCAGGAATATAATTGGTATGTAGTATGGCTGGAACAAGTTTAGACTTGTTGATTCACCGTTAACACAGACTTAAAATCAACAAGGTAATCATTACGACTGCTTCATTTGCAGATAAGAATGCTGTAGAAGCTTTATCTGAAATCCATTGAAAAGTGACACCATTTTACAATTGATTTCACAAGTTGAATCAAAAATAAAATCGCACCTCATCCGTTTCCTTGATGCTTCAGTAGCCCCAGGTGTTTTACCTGACCATGGAACTCCCGAGTATCAACCATAGAGAATGATAGAGGACTCTACAGCCTGTTTTAGCATGGACAGCGCCATTGAGGACTTTCACCATTTTTAAGTAGTCAACTGCGTGGGACTTCCTATGGGTTAAGGAAGTCTCACGTAATTCCATCAAGGTCATCAGGCGGGATCAGACAATGAATTATATTTGTGCGCAAACATTCCATAACTGCAGGTGGCAGTAAATCACCAACCTTGTCTTTATACCTGTTCAGACTACACCCTCTAGGTGGCAGTGTACACCCTTTCAGTTTGTTTAACAACTCAGAAGTAGCAGAAGAAGAAAATGGACAACTTCAAAATAGAGATTGCCTCAATGGCGCTGCCCGTACACTCACAGGTGCCATAATGGGACAGATACGTTGCGATCTCTCTGATATCATAACGGGACAGATACGTTGCGATCTCGCTGATATCATAATGGGACAGATACGTTGCGATCTCTATGGTATCATAACGGGACAGATACGTTGCGATCTCGCTGATATCATAATGGGACAGATACGTTGCGATGTCTATGGTATCATAATGGGACAGATAAGTTGCGATCTCTCTGATATCATAACGGGACAGATACGTTGCGATGTCTATGGTATCATAACGGGACAGACAAGTTGAGATGTCTACAGTATAAAAGAAAGGCAAAAACATTGATCAAAACAAACATTCTGAAAATAACAGCACAGATACCATAGCTCAATGAAATATATACAACCACTTTGCTTTACAGTACTGCCACACCCATGTTTCCTTGGTAATCCCAGCGAAATATCTACCATTATTCTAGGTATGATTACAAAGTCATTTTCAACCAAAAATTGATAACCGCTTGGTCCTGTGATAAGGGTGGCTTCAATCAATAAATACAATAAATATAGCCCCAAAAAGGTGATTTGGTCACCATGTTTCAGAGCAACTACCAAGTGTACTGGCAACCACTGTCATCCTTTCTGTAGCGAAGAGCACTTGTGTGCATCAGTATGTCAGCAGCAGTCATGGAATAACATGGATGGATGGATGATTGACTGGATTCAGGCCTCCTTTCTTTTCATGATGAGAGGACCGACGTTATCCCCCGTCTCCTGGTTATGTTTGGCATGAGCGCCATCGCAGTAGGGAAACTAAGGGGTGAGAAACACAGTTAGGATACGCCAAACAAATCGTTCGATTCCTAGACTTGTTCTGCTCAAAATGCGAGGAACAACCAACCCCTTACTAGCCTACCGTTTGTTTGCACCTCTTGCCATGCCTTCCATGTCTATTCATTTTCTTGTGGTTAAGACATGTATGCTCCAATGTATCGCAAGAAGTTGTGAAACTAGAAACTAAAACAAAGAGCATAAAATGTGACAGCTAGCCTACCTTCTTGGATCTCCAACACCTGCAGTACACCGCCTTATCCCCGAGGTCCTCGATGTCGAAAGCGTGCACCACTTTGGGGTTGTCTTTCTGCAGGTCCAAGTTGACCTTGGGCTTGACCCCTGACCCCTTGGAGAAGTACTGGAGGAGGAGGATGCCCGCAGCTGTAGCTCCTGCAGTCACACCGATGGCTGCCGCCAACTCCGCTGTAAAACAGAAACAGATCCAGTATCTAGTTCAGCTACGCCTCCAACTGCAATATAACAAACTAGAGGTCGACCGATTAATCGGAATGGCCGATTTCAAGTTTTCATAACAATCGGAAATCGGTATTTTTGGGTGCAGATTTGCCTCTTTTTTTTTACACCTTTATTTAATCTTTATTTAACTAGGCAAGTCAGTTAAGAACACATTCTTATTTTCAATGACGGCCTAGGAACGAGGGCAGAACGACAGATTTGTAACCTTGTCAGCTCGGGGGATCCAATCTTGCATTGATTACATTGCACTCCATGAGGAGCCTGCCTGTTAGCGAATGCAGTAAGCTAAGGTAAGTTGCTAGCTAGCATTAAACTTATCTTATAAAAAACAATCAATCAATGACTGTCATTGCTCCAATGTGTACTTAACCATAAACATCAATGCCTTTCTTAAAATCAATACACAAGTATATATTTTTAAACCTGCATATTTTAGCTAAAAGAAATCCAGGTTAGCAGGCAATATTAACCAGGTGAAATTGTGTAATTTCTCTTGCGTTCATTGCACGCAGAGTCAGGGTATATGCAACAGTTTGGGCCGCCTGGCTCTTTGCGAACTAATTTGCCAGAATTTTACGTAATTATGACAACATTGAAGGTTGTGCAATGTAACAGGAATATTTAGACTCATGGATGCCACCCGTTAGACAAAATACGTAACGGAATAAACGTTTTGTTTTCGAGGTGATAGTTTCCGGATTAGTGAAAGGTATGGTTTAGAGAGAAATAGTCGACGCGTTATAATTCCTGTAATAACTTGCGGCTGAATTTGAAAGGGGTTCCTTCGTTATTTTACCGTTCATGTCTTCCATAGAGAATGTCTTGATCTACTTCAAATAAGGTCTGTGTTTCATGCAGGCTTAAACCGCCTCAGCGTTTTGATACCCGTGTAAATCTCACTAGGATAAGGTAACGTTTGTCAACATATTTTCATAAATCCACTCTACAATTTGTTTTATCTTCGCTTATATTTAGCCAATATTGATCAGAGTTACCTTGTCCTATGGATATCTACAGTTATAAAATTGGCACGGTGATGTAAGCCTACATGAAACACAGACCTTATTTTAAGTGAATCTAAAAATATCCTATGGAATAAATGAAGGAACCGCTTATCAGATTTTGCTAGGTGTCATGGGAATTATGACTCGCACTTTGGTTGTCAATTCTTACCATGCCCATTATTAAAATAGGATTTCCTGCATATAGAAATTAAAGTTTTTGTTTTCAACATTCATCACAGGTAACTTAAACTCTATTTTTATTCAAACAGTTGAAAGTATTTGTCTCCTAAGCAGACTCTTCAGTATCATTGTCACTTCAGAGCTGTGTGTGTGTGTGTGTATTTATGTATTATATTAAGTTAAAATAAAAGTGTTCATTGTTCATTCAGTATTGTTGCAATTGTCATTATTACAAAAATGTGTGTGTGTGTATGATATATATATATATATATATATTTTAAAACATTCTTTTTTTTTTTTTTTTTATAAAATCGGCATCGGCTTTTTTTGTCCTCCAATAAATCGGTATCGGCATTGAAAAATCATAATCGGTCGACCTCTACAAACTAAATAAACCCAACACTATTAGAATAGCTTACCAGTCAGTGTTAAAGCAGTATGTTAAAACTCTACAAAACTTTAAAAAGGTGAGGAAGTTTAGTTAAACTACAGTTCAGGCAGAAATGTATTTGACTGTTCCAACACACACACTTGCCCAGTATTTTAGAATGAACAAACCATTTGTTGCTTTATGGTAGGAGGAGCAGTACCAAGTTTAAGTTATGGTTTTTAGTTTACAGGTGCATTAGCCCAATAAAAGACTAACGGAGCCTAGCATTACCTAGGCTAAGGGTTAAATTTAGGAATTAGGTTAGAGGAAGGGTTAGCTAAAAGGGTTATGGTTAGGGGAAAGGTTAGCTAACATGCTAAGTAGTTGAAAAGTTGCTAATTAGCTAAAATTATTAAATTGTCCATGATGATATTCGAACTCGGGAACGTTTGGGTTGCCAGATATCCGCGTTTTACACCCACCCTACTTTCGTTTTTGACTTAAGTAATCATCTGTTATGCCGAGAAGAGTATTGTATGTAACCATACTAAACACAACATATCATATACTCATTTGAGTGTCCCAGATGTACGTTAAATATCTTAAACAAAACTCCCCACATACAGAAGACGCCTACTACATCCAAAGACTTGTGTAATATAATAGTACTGGGCCTCGGGATCAAGAGCTACTAGCACTGCTGGGTTATAAAATGGAAGGACAGAATATTTAGCTGAAAAGGTATTGCATTGCCTATGTAAAGAATCCATCTCTTGCAGTCGTCACATTTTGTTGCTTTAATGTTGACACAAGAATGGAATTGTATGGAATGGGGCCTGTAAGGCTAGAGCTAAAACATGCCGATGCTATATGGTATAACCTTATACAAAAATACTCTTTTCGGCCTAACAAACTCTTATAGCCAGCTGACATGGCTAGCCAATAGCAGGTAACAATCTAAGGTCGCAGTCTTACGAAATGACAGGCATCTTTACAGATTACATTAGCTAATGTCATAAAATAGTTCACATTATTTTGAAATATTTTTCTAAATAACAACCGTTTTCGTAGCAAAGTATGTACGTAGCTAGCTAATAGAAGTTATCTTTTTGGATAGTTAGCATGGCATATTTACCTTTTGACAAGGAAACGTTAGAACTCATGGCTTGTAAATTTGAACGAATTGCAGTCCTGTTGAGCAAGCGTCGCTAACTATCCGTACGTCTTAAAGAATGCGTAATAAATGGCACATACTTTAAGATGTTTGACAATGTAAACGCACTTATTTTTCTTGTGCGTTCCGGCAGACTAGACGCTGGTTTGCTGCCTTTCTCAGGTCGGAGTGTGAATTACACATTGAAATATCTAATAGCCTAAAAGGCATTACATGGTCAATCTGCGGTCTGCATTGGCCCTGCAGCGTTTAGGTGATATGGCCTCTGCAGAAACCAGGCCATTCATACGGCTTGGGCTTCGCAGAGCAGTGGTGAACGATGTTGTTAAGGAAGTGAGTTTGTGTTTATGCAGGACCTCCCGCCCACACCTGCCGTCAACCAATAAAACCAATGCCTTCCCCGCTCCTCTCTCCCCCACTCACGTTGCCACTCCCGGGTCAACACCTAGTTATGATACTGCTACATTTCATCTCCCCTAACGGACTACCACAACTATCTCCTCAGAGTTACCATATCCTCCTACCCCAACATGAGCTGGGACCCACAGAATGTGAACACACAGCTAGCATCTAACTACACTGAACAAAAATATAATCGCAACATATAAAGTGTTGGTCTCATGTTTCATGAACTGAAATAAAATATCAAAAATTTTCCATACACACACAAAAAGCTTATTTATCTCAAATGATGTGCACAAATTTGCTTACATCCCTGTTAGTGAGCATTTCTCCTTTGCCAAGATAATCCATCCACCTGACAGGTGTGGAATATCAAGAAGCTGATTAAACAGCATGATCATTACAGGACCTTGTCCTGGAGACAAAAGGCCACTCTAAAATGTACAATTTTGTCACACAACAAAAGTTTTTTGGGAGCGTGAAATTGGCATGCTGACTGCAGGAATGTCCACCAGAGCTGTTGCCAGAGAATGTAATGTTCATTTCTCTACCATAAGCCGCCTCCAAAGTAGTTTTTGAGATTTTGGCAGTACATCCAACCGGCCTCACAACCGCAGACCATGTGTAACCACACCAGCCCAGGACCTCCGTAATCGGCTTCTTCACCTGCAGGATCGTCTGAAACCAGCCAAATGGACAGCTGATGACACTGAGTAATATTCCTACCTATAATAAAATCCTTTTGTGGGGAAAACTAATTCTGATTGGCTGGTTCCCCCATGGCTGGGCTCATGTGAAATCCACAGATTAGGGCCTAATGAATTTATTTTAATTGACTGATTTCCTTATATGAACTTTAACTCAGTAAAATCATTACATTACATATACTTATGACACCACTGGGAATCACTTCCGGGTCAAATAGGTTCCTTGATCAAATACTTCCTCCTTCAAAATAAAAGTCCCCTAGGTATATTGGAGAACATTGCTAACATAATCCACATGCATTCTTATATCTCAGCATAAATTGCAGACTGAACTCCACGGTGAAGTTCAACTCAGAAACTTCTGAACAATGGAGTGGAGTTTAGTCCGCGATGCTGTTTTTTTGTACAATAAAATCTCTCTTCCGTAAATGTATATATTATTTTTTTAATTCACATAGGTACTCATAAGAGTGGTTGATACTGCCCCATCCCAAACTGAGCCCTATACACAAACGCCCAATGCACTTGTGGATATTGAAAGGGTATGACATAGGGAGTATTAAATCCTCTCACATCTCCACCTGTGCGTAAAGTCGATTTGGGATTGGGAAGATTCAGTGCAATGGATTTGGTTACACTAGTTACACTATATAAAAAGACAGTAAACTACCATAGGCATCTTCAAAACACAGGATGTAAGAAAACACATACTTTTATTAAACGTAAAAACGGCAGTAGTCTGGAAGATGTCTGGAGCACATTTGAGAAGACGGACCCAGCAAAACACTGTCACCAAAACATGTTCAGAAACTTGTCATTGTATCTTGCTTCAGTTCTGCTGGTTGAGACAACGAGCCCAGTCACTTTATTGGAAGTCCATGATCTGACAACTGAACATTTATTTTGGTGATGACCTGAAAACAGAAGAACAAATCATTATTACATCATGCGGTAATTACGCCTAACTATAGGCTAGGGCTACCAAAGAAATCAACTGAACCACTTATTATAGGATTATTTTGTATTTCCCCTTGTGAAAATAATAAAAAGTTAAACGACTCCATGGATTGCGAGGCTAAAATGTCAGGCTGCAACCCTTTCAACAAACCTAGGTCAATTAGATTTTGTGCCATTTGTACACTGAATGTAGGCTAGGCCTAATACGTTTCTAGTCACTAACTTGACTAATGTTTTCTAACATGTCTGTTACAACATGTTTGATACAATGTAGCTACACGCGATCAACGCATAGGTCAATTACTTACACGCCCTACTTCACGTTCATGCCAAGTCCAGTTTCTTCTGTGTTTCTGACAGTTTATCCTGCAGTCGTTTCTTTCTCCAATCCAGGAACTTCCTCCGCGCTCGGTTGGCCTGCCATCCAGAAAGGAAACCGACTGCGAATGAAATAGCGATTGCAACTTGCAGCGTCCTCTCAGAAACGTCCGCCATATTCACCTCTGTATGTATGTCAGTTTGTATTGCTTTTAAGTTGTTCGGAAAAGCCACCCAACATGTGTCGTGCTGTGACGTGTCTAAATATATGAACGCGCCATACCGACGGTCCTACAGAGTGTCTCGAGGGCCAAACGTCGAGGTAAAAATGCACGATTGAGAATTATAATTTATCTCCGGGAAAACGGTGCCCTCTTGCGCCTAGAAGGAAATCTAGACAATGGAGTGCAGTCTTCGGGAGAGAAAGGTTCACTGTTGCTCTGGAGCAGAGTTACCCAAACTCGGTCCTGGGGCTCCCCCTGGGTGCACGTTATGGTTTTGGCCTAGCACTACACACCCGAGGTAAAGACAGTTTTAAGTTGGCTATTCACACTTTAAAACCTCAATAGCGTTCAAACCACTTGAGCCACAGACTCCAAATAAGTGTTATGATGTTGGAAAAATTGCACACAACATTGCACAGGTCTTATTTTCATGATTTGGACACTATTTCTCTTTCCAAAGCTAATAAACGTGGAAATGTGAGTAGCATTTTCTATTCCGAGTTGAATTAGTTAGGGAGCCTAAATAAAGTACAAACTTTTTTTTACATTCAAATCTCAATAGCTCCTTGGTCATGTGACCTACTGACTTCACACACGGTTCAGAATGTCCACTGACTACCCTAATATATTTCACACCCTTTAGTTTGTCCATTTTCATCTCACACATTTTTACATACATTTTTCTCAATTTCAAATTTCAATAGCTCCTTGGTCATGTGACCTATTGACCTGAAACTACTTTCAGAATGTCCATGGACTGGCGGAGACGGGCACCGCGAGGCATCCAGTGCGGTAACGCGACCGATCCCGGAGAAGCTGGCGGGATCCCCGGGGAGAGTTCTCTTTTCTTTGTGAAGGGCAGGGCGCCCTGAAATGGGTTCACCCCGAGAGAGGGGCCCAAGCCCTGGAAAGCATTGCGGTTCCTAACTGCCTTTGGTGGACGTAAGGAAAACTGCAGGCGAATATCTGTCGAATATCCAACCTGAATCCATCTTTACCTCAGTGCACTAGACAGTTGATTCAAATAATCAAAGCTTGAGGAGTTGATACGCCAGGACCGAGTTTGGGAAACCCTGTTCTAGAGACTCCAATGAGACGCCTTATCCCTAGGATTCTCAGCCGTAAGTATCGCCCACAGCTGGGACCATGTCAACTACAATCCGATGCTCTGTTTAATTAGAAACGTTAATAATCCTCGCTTGCAATACGATTTTGGAAATATAAAGTCCTCTACTTTCACATCACATCAAAATGATTTCACAAATGCAAAATGAACACTTACTGTACACCGTTTTAACCGATTTAAACAGTTACAACCAACAGTATTTTAAAGAAATTACCTTCCTCTGTTATACACAGGTGTTCTGTCTGTCATCCATAAACCAGTACTGTTATGGCCATGTGGGAACCCTAACCTAGTGTGTTGTAATTTAAAAGTCCAATGCAGCCTTTTTTTTTTTCAAATCTCAATATCAAATAAGTTCTGGGTAACATTTAAATACTTTACTGTGATTGATTTCAATCCAAATGGTAAAAAAAAAAAAAAAAGCTTCTTAGCAAAGAGCCATTTCTCAAGCAAGAATTTTGCTTGGAGTGTTCTGAGTGGGGAGGGGGAAACTGAAAACTAGCTGCTATTGGCAGAAAGGTTTAGAACGCTTTCTCATTGGTCTATTCAGGCCAAAACTCAATCTCACTAAAACAGGCAGACATTTCAAACAGTTTACACTTAAAGGGCATTCTCATCATTTTCAAGGTATAATTCCAACCTCAGTGTGGAAATATACAGCATATAAAACATGGGGGGAAAAAAATCACATTAATTGCACTGGGCCTTTAACCTTTAAAAAAAAAAAATGATTTCTTGCTTATGTGAAAAATAAGGTACTTTCTAAAACTGAACTGCAAGCGATGCGTGTTAACGTTCACACCGAGGGGTGAGGCTCTTAACTATGACATCGCCTGTTAAATCCACTTCAAATCAGTGGAGTTGAAGGGGAGGAGACAGGTTAAAGAAGGATTTTTAAAACCTTAAATTTAAGACATGGCTTGTGTGTGTGTCATTCAGAGGGTGAATGGGCAAGACAACATATTTAAGTGTTGTTGAACGGGGTATGATAGTAGGTGCCAGATGCACCGGTTTGTACCAAGAACTGCAACGCTGCTGGGTTCTTCACACTCAACAGTTTCCCGTGTGTATCAAGAATGGCCCACAAACCCAAAGAACATCCAGCCAACTTGACACAACTGTGGGAAGCATTGGAGTCAACATGGACCAGCATCCCTGTGGAACGCTTTCAACACCATAGAGTCCATGCCTGATGAACTGAGGCTGTTCTGAGGGCAAAATGAGGTGCAACTCAATACTAGGAAGGTGGTCCTAATGTTTCGTACACTGTGTATAATCATTTTCTGTTACGGCATTGATTTATCTGGCCAACTCACAGAGCATAACTAGAATGTCAACTACTGTATGCGTACATAAATGTGACACTAGATATCCCAAAGACAAAAAAAAAAACAGAAATGTAGAAAAAAAAGAAACTATTTTTGATACTCAGATGCTGATATATTCAGATTACTATGGCAATGGTCAACACTCACATCTATTATCACTACAAACCTAATCAAGAATCACAAATCCCCTCTCTCCCTGACATCATTACCAACCCCCCCCCACTCTCCCTGACAGCATCACCAATCCCCCCCCTCTCCCTGACAGCATCACCAATCCCCCCCCTCTCTCCCTGACAGCATCACCAATCCCCCCCCCTCTCTCCCTGACAGCATCACCAATCCCCCCCCCTCTCTCCCTGACAGCATCACCAATCCCCCCCTCTCTCCCTGACAGCATCACCAATCCCCCCCTCTCTCCCTGACAGCATCACCAATCACCCCCTCTCTCCCTGACAGCATCACCAATCCCCCCCTCTCTCCCTGACAGCATCACCAATCCCCCCCTCTCCCCGACAGCATCACCAATCCCCCCCTCTCTCCCTGAGAGCATCAAGTATCACCAATACCCCCCTCTCTCCCTGAGAGCATCAAGTATCACCAATCCCCCCCTCTCTCCCTGACAGCATCACCAATCCCCCCCTCTCTCCCTGACAGCATCACCAATCCCCCCCTCTCCCTGACAGCATCACCAATCCCCCCCCTCTCCCTGACAGCATCACCAATCCCCCCCTCTCTCCCTGAGAGCATCAAGTATCACCAATACCCCCTCTCCCAGACAGCATAAAGAATCAGACAGCATCAAGAATCACCAATCTCCATTCTCCTTGACAGCATCAAGAATCACCAATCCCCCCCTCTCCCAGACAGCATCAAGAATCACCAATCCCCCCCTCTCCCAGACAGCATCAAGAATCACCAATCCCCCCCCCCCCTCTGACAGCATCAAGAATCACCAATCCCCCCCCCCCCTCTGACAGCATCAAGAATCACCAATCCCCCCTCTCCCAGACAGCATCAAGAATCACCAATCCCCCCCTCTCCCAGACAGCATCAAGAATCACCAATCCCCCCCCCCTCTGACAGCATCAAGAATCACCAATCCCCCCCCCCTCTGACAGCATCAAGAATCACCAATCCCCCCCTCTGCCTGACAGCATCAAGAATCACCAATCCCCTCTCTCCCTGACAGCATCAAGAATCACCAATCCCCTCTCTCCCTGACAGCATCAAGAATCACCAATCCCCCCCTCTCCCTGGCAGCATCAAGAATCACCAATCCCCCCCTCTGCCTGACAGCATCAAGAATCCCCAATCCCCTCTCTCTCCCTGACAGCATCACCAATCCCCCCTCTCTCCCTGACAGCATCAAGAATCACCAATCCCCCCCTCTGCCTGACAGCATCAAGAATCACCAATCCCCCCCTCTCCCAGACAGCATCAAGAATCACCAATCCCCCCCTCTCCCAGACAGCATCAAGAATCACCAATCCCCCCCCCCCTCTGACAGCATCAAGAATCACCAATCCCCCCCCCCTCTGACAGCATCAAGAATCACCAATCCCCCCTCTCCCAGACAGCATCAAGAATCACCAATCCCCCCCTCTCCCAGACAGCATCAAGAATCACCAATCCCCCCCCCCCTCTGACAGCATCAAGAATCACCAATCCCCCCCCTCTGACAGCATCAAGAATCACCAATCCCCCCCTCTGCCTGACAGCATCAAGAATCACCAATCCCCTCTCTCCCTGACAGCATCAAGAATCACCAATCCCCTCTCTCCCTGACAGCATCAAGAATCACCAATCCCCCCCTCTCCCTGGCAGCATCAAGAATCACCAATCCCCCCCTCTGCCTGACAGCATCAAGAATCCCCAATCCCCTCTCTCTCCCTGACAGCATCAAGAATCACCAATCCCCTCTCTCCCTGACAGCATCACCAATCCCCCCTCTCTCCCTGACAGCATCAAGAATCACCAATCCCCCCCTCTGCCTGACAGCATCAAGAATCACCAATCCCCCCTCTCCCAGACAGCATCAAGAATCACCAATCCCCCCCTCTCCCTGACAGCATCAAGAATCACCAATCCCCCCCTCTCCCTGACAGCATCAAGAATCACCAATCCCCCCTCTCTCCCTGACAGCATCACCAATCCCCCCTCTCTCCCTGACAGCATCAAGAATCACCAATCCCCCCTCTCTCCCTGACAGCATCACCAATCCCCCCTCTCTCCCTGACAGCATCAAGAATCACCAATCCCCCCCTCTCCCTGACAGCATCACCAATCCCCCCTCTCCCAGACAGCATCAAGAATCACCAATCCCCCCTCTCCCAGACAGCATCAAGAATCACCAATCCCCCCCTCTGCCTGACAGCATCAAGAATCACCAATCCTCCCCTCTCCCTGACAGCATCAAGAATCACCAATCCCCCCCTCTCCCAGACAGCATCAAGAATCACCAATCTCCCCTCTTTCCCTGACAGCATCAAGAATCACCAATCCCCTCTCTCCCTGACAGCATCAAGAATCACCAATCCCCTCTCTCCCTGACAGCATCAAGAATCACCAATCCCCCCCTCTCTCCCTGACAGCATCAAGAATCACCAATCCCCCCCTCTCTCCCTGACAGCATCAAGAATCACCAATCCCCTCTCTCCCTGACAGCATCAAGAATCACCAATCCCCTCTCCCTGACAGCATCACCAATCCCCCCTCTCTCCCTGACAGCATCAAGAATCACCAATCCCCCCTCTCTCCCTGACAGCATCACCAATCCCCCCTCTCTCCCTGACAGCATCAAGAATCACCAATCCCCCCCTCTCCCTGACAGCATCACCAATCCCCCCTCTCCCAGACAGCATCAAGAATCACCAATCCCCCCTCTCCCTGACAGCATCAAGAATCACCAATCCCCCCTCTCCCAGACAGCATCAAGAATCACCAATCCCCCCTCTGCCTGACAGCATCAAGAATCACCAATCCCCCCTCTCCCAGACAGCATCAAGAATCACCAATCCCCCCTCTGCCTGACAGCATCAAGAATCACCAATCCCCCCTCTGCCTGACAGCATCAAGAATCACCAATCCCCCCCTCTGCCTGACAGCATCAAGAATCACCAATCCCCCCTCTCCCTGACAGCATCAAGAATCACCAATCCCCCCTCTGCCCGACAGCATCAAGAATCACCAAACCCAGCGTCATCCAGGTTAGGGTTTGGACAGGGTAGACCTTCACTGTAAATAAGACTTTGTTCTTAACTGTCTTGCCTAGTTAAATAAAAATACAAATAAAGAATCACCAATTAACACGTCTTAATAGCTTCACAAATTTATTCATTTCAGAAAATAACTGTTAAATTCCAGAACATACACATTGTGCACAGCATATTTCCAGTGTTCCTTTTCTTGTAATTTTTCTTAAGTTGCATTTACACAGGCAGCCCAATTCTGATATTTTGCCCCAATATTAGCAAAAGATCTGATCTGATTGGGCAACAGATCAGAATTGGGCTGCATGTGTAAACGTAGCCTTAGACACAGTAAAGAGGTTAGACATTGCATTAGCAGAAAGGATTTCTGGCGGATATATTTACAGGTACAGTACATTCAGATCAATATAAAAGTCCCGTCCTATCAGATCAGCGTGATAAAAAGTCCCGTCCTATCAGATCAGCGTGATAAAAAGTCCCGTCCTATCAGATCAGCGTGATAAAAAGTCCCGTCCTATCAGATCAGCGTGATAAAAAGTCCCGTCCTATCAGATCAGCGTGATAAAAAGTCCCGTCCTATCAGGTCAGCGTGATAAAAAGTCCCGTCCTATTAAGCTTTCCAGACTATAGACAGTGTTGTTTAAATATCAGCAGAAGAAACTCAATAAAAAATAAATTCTCAAATCAAAAGATAAACCAGTTTGCATAATTCTTAAGATTACAAAACAAAATCTTTGAACAACCAAATCACTTGCTTGTTTTGGGGTTATTGGCAGAATTTGCAGCATTGCTAGAACATTAAAAAATATAGAGATTAATACAGAAGCTACTGTATAGCATGTTCTCTGATCGTTATCAGGGATCAAACTGCTGTTCATTAACACTAACGAGGGTCAAGGGATACCTCTGAGGACTCCAAATCACTCAATAGAGCTTTATCATGGGCTTAAAGCAGATGCACGAGGCAAATGTCCTTGTGCTGTGGCAAGTAATATTCCTTGTACACACTTCTGTACCAACAGAGCTCTTACATGATACAGATGTGATGGCTCCAATTCATGAGCTGCATACACTATGTAAATACTAGAGGAAGAGGAGCTTCATATTGAGCCATGTTAACATACTAAAACTGACTCGAAGGGCAGTCATATATTCACAAGGCTTCAATACCAGACTTGTAGGTAGTCATCAGGAGTGTCTAATACATTGATGTGTATAAAAATGAATAAAAAATAAACTTTATTTTAACTTGACTCAATTGAACTTGGCAGGAAATTTGAGGTTTGTAAGCACAGAGAAACGTCTTTACGTAATATTACGTTCTCACAGCACAAGGACGTCAGTTACTGACGCATCTTTACAGGACGTTGGTTTTCAGAGGCTTGAGGTGTTTCAGCACTTCATTTTATCACATCAGTAGTTATTACACTTCAATAAATATAATATACATTGGGACCTGCTATTGGGAGTAAATATAATATACATTGGGACCTGCTATTGGGAGTAAATATAATATACAAATCTGCTATTGGGGAGCGGGGAGGGGGGGGTCATAAATATTGAAATGGTAATCCCAAAATGTAACCATTGATCCAGACTAGTACCAAGGCCTTTGTCAATTTAATAAGAGCATGCATGCAAATGTGAACAGGGGATGCTTGCAATAACTCTGAGCCAAAAACAACAAACGATACAGAAAACCACAAAATGAACATTTGAAAAATCATCCCCCCTCAAAATTAAAAATAAATAAAATAAAGATCTTTATGAAATCAAGTCAGAATCCCATGCAGTTGAATGATACCATCTACTAACCCAACTAAACTCCATGTTGCAGTGGAACTCTGACTTCACATAGGTCTTAACTGGAGCCTTCACAAAGAACCACACTGAACCGTAAACACTTTACATGAAGAAAGAGAGACCGTAGGACACGGAAACACAGTTCTACTAAAAAACAAAAAGGCAACAAAAACAGGTTTGAGGTGAGAAGTGAGTGGCACAGAGTAGCCAGTAAGTAAACTGCTACCCAGTTTGACAAACGGTGCCACCTGATAGGCGGAGGCCATTAACCAACAGGGAGAGAGAGGAAGGCAAAAACAGAACCTTCTGTGATGTCATAATAAGGTTGAGACATTGGATTCTAACAGAGGAGGTTCCAACGTTTTAGGAGGTCGTTAATGATGGACGCAATAAATGGGCTGTTTCTTAGGTATTTCAAACAGCAGCAATAACTAAGCCAACAGGTAAAACATGTCTAGTGTAATGGGTCCTTCATTTTTATAGCTACAAGCACATTCACATTGAACAGCTTTAACTGATATATAAAACAAGAAAATTGATAGCAGCTATGGGAATTGCTTTGGGGGCCAAAATAGAGATTTTCTGTCAAAACTGCAGGTTATAAACCCTTTGCACTGGGTGAGAAACTCCCACACCGACATAAGATAAAATACTTTTTAAAAAATCACTATGTAGACTAACTGCTGCCAGTAGTTATGTACCTCTCTTACAAAATACGTTGGATAAAACACCACAAAAACAGTCCTTACTAGGCAATTTAAATTCTAGGCGATTCTACATCACCACTGGCTGTAGAGTGGGTGTCGTCATGGTCCGAGGTTTGGAGAAGATAGGGCACACTTTCTTAGTGAGATGGGCAGGTGTGAAACAAACAGAAGTGGACACTTGTACTGGACTGGTAATGCAGCATCTCAAAATAACCAAAGTATCAAGATCGTAACATTTATCTGAACCTGACAGACGTACCAACAGAACTTCATCACTAAAAGAGACTAGAGACTAGAGAGTTTGAGGAGGCTGGTGAACCAAGGGTTTATAACACCCCATATCTGTTAACCATGATGGGTTAATAAAGCTAAGATGAATGTGCCACAAGCGACAGAGGACAGTGGATCCTCGTTGTGACACGCTGAATTAAAAAGGGCCAGTCAATTATGATGAATCAGCCTCTTTGGTCCCTTCATTTGATACAAATGGAACTAAACCCCTTTTCCCCCTTTTTCACAAAGATGGATAGAACAGCAGCAGACAAGGCAATATTCATATGTTGAGAGAAACTCCCTTTCCTCTATACCGAAGACTGCAGACTCCTGTCACACAGGTCAATTCTCAGCAGGTTTTGGCTTTAGTGCACTCTAGAACTACGAAAATAGATATTTACACACAGTACCAAGAACTAACACCGTCTCTGTGACCCTTAGCGCTTACCTGCCACCCAGGGTTCATGACCCGAGACATTACATTAGCTTTATTAAAACCTCTATTTGAGGGGATTTTAGGGAAGAGATATTAAAAGATATTTAGAGTATTAAATGGCTTTTCCAGTTTCCTGTAACGGCTTGTCGGCAGCTTCTTGAGGGATGACATGGGCATGTCATCATGGCTCCTCAGACGACTTTAACAGCTCCAGGAATGCCCCAACCGCTCCAAAATATCCCTACAGAAAACATACAACGTGGTAAAATTAGGTATTATTACTAATACTCAAATGATGAAATCTGGGAGCTACGGAGGTAGAGTTGACAACTTTGTTTACATTCAGTCTGACAGAATCTAAATCTTCCAACTCAAATCAAGTGTCGTACCTCGTGTTCTAAGAACAAGGCCTTCAGTTGTCCCTTGGACCAGAAGTCCATGGCGTAGGCCAGCAGCTTAGTTGACACCGTGTTGATACGTAAGAAATTCCCAACAAACACAACTCTCTCGATTTTCTGAAAGTGAAAAAAAATGTCATAGTAGTGGCATCATTTTAATGCAAAATATGTCATGTATCCAAAACATACAGAGACAGTCAATACACAGCTTATAACAGAACTCCAGAAACATTGTTAAAAAAAAAAAAATGTTTTATGTAGTTCTGTCCTTGAGCTGTTGTCTATTAATGTTCTGTATTATGTCATGTTTCGTGTAGTGGACTCCATGAAGAGTAGCTGCTGCTTTTGTAACAGCCAATGGGGATCCTAATAAAATACCAACAGCCAATGGGGATCCTAATAAAATACCAACAGCCAATGGGGATCCTAATGAAATCCCAACAGCCAAATGGGGATCCTAATAAAATACCAACAGCCAAATGGGGATCCTAATGAAATCCCAACAACCAAATGGGGATCCTAATGAAATCCCAACAACCAAATGGGGATCCTAATAAAATACCAACAGCCAATGGGGATGCTAATAAATAAGTACTCATGATTACCACAAAGTGGAGCTAAAAGTCTGCTGTACTTCCCCTGTTATCAGTGTACAAGGCCAGAGCTGAGAAGTCAGCTGGTACAGTATCTGTACTGTTGTGTCGCCGTTGAACTGAACTGCCTTGCCCTTATTTTCCTGTCTGTACTATCACTGACACTACATTTTAAAAAAGCAGCCCCACATCTGAGTGATCTTGTAGCAGGTGTGTGGTAACGTCAAATAAAAGAGAAACCTGCACACTGCTCTTTGCTAGTATCACTTGTTTTATTCGAGCTTATGTGTCGGGCCTTTTGGCCTTTTGTCAGAACTATCACTATTAGAGAGAGATCACGGACACTAAAACATTGTTGCTTGGCAATAGAGTATTCTATACTGTAGTTCAGGCTTTTGGAAAAAGGTCTACGGGCCAGATGGTGGTGGCAGAGATGAAGTTCTGTGCGCTTTGAAAGCCCTGTACAATCCTGCTTGATCACCACGCCACAAGGAAACACTGTAAAGAAGCTTAAAGCAAAACAGAAAACCACCCCCAAAAAAAGACTGAAATGTGGTCGTCTCACCTAGCTACTGTTACAGTATTGCTTCCGTTCCTCTCCTTGCCGCCAACCTGGGCTCGAACCAGGGACCACCTGAACACGTCATCAACTGCCTCCCACGAAGCATCGTTATCTATCGCTCAACAAAACCCGCACAGCTCTTACAGAGCAAGGGAAACAACTACTTCAAGGTCTCAGAGTGAGTGACGTCATCGATTGAAACGCTACTAGCGCGCACCGCTAACGAGCTAGCCATTTCACACCGGTTACACTACCTTAAGATGAATACACTGACTTAGTCACTCTGGAAAACTGACTCCGATGTAAAAAATTGTAAATACAAATAAGCCCTTTAGACAACGACTTCTCCTGAAAACAAAACGTGAAGTGAAAGTGAAAGTGAATGAATATTAATATGATGCGAACTGCAGGGAGAATGTTTGTGCGGTTACCTCGTTGACGGCACACATGCGTGCGATGGAACCTATGTTATTGGTGATGGTGACCAGCATCGCCCGCGCCAGGTCCTCTTTGCTGATGGAGTCTCGTTTCTGCTTGCTCATCATGTGGCCAAAGCTGTGTGTTAATTAAAGAACAAACGCATAACATAAGAATCACAGGAACTTCTATTAGGAATCAACAAAATTCTTCTTTAATTGAAAAACAATAACAAAAAGAGAGTTTTGTTGAGAATTGAACATCGTAACTCAAGACCAGTGATAAAGATCACTTCTGGGACAAAGACACTGTTACTTAACCTACATTGCACCTTGTACTGTGTAGTTATAGCTTATATCCGTGTGCTTTTACAGTTCATTAACTACCATAAATTACATTTATGGTTAAATACACATACATATATATAAAGAATGTATGTATGTATGTATGTATGTATGTATGTATGTATACATACATACAGTTGAAGTCAGAAGTTGACATACACTTTAGCCAAATACATTTAAACTCAGGATTTTCACAATTCCTGACATTTAATCCTAGTAAAAAAAACCTGTCTTAGGATCACCACTTTAGCTCAGTTAGGATCACCACTTTATTTTAAGAATGTGAAATGTCAGAATAATAGTAGAGAATGATTTATTTCAGCTGTTATTTCTTTCATCACATTCCCAGTGGGTCAGAAGTTTACATACACGCAATTAGTATTCAGTAGCATTGCCTTTAAATTGTTTAACTTGGGTCAAATGTTTCAGGTAGCCTTCCATAAGCTTCCCACAATAAGTTGGGTGAATTATGGCCCATTCCTCCTGACAGAGCTGGTGTAAATGAGTCAGGTTTGTAGGCCTCCTTGCTCGCACACGCTTTTTCAGTTCTGCCCACAAATTTTCTATGGGATTGAGGTGAGGGCTTTGTGATGCCCACTCCAATACCTTGATTTTGTTGTCCTTAAGCCATTTTGCCACAACTTTGGAAGTATGCTTGGGGTCATTGTCCATTTGGAAGACCCATTTGCAACCAAGTCTAAACTTCCTGACTGATGTCTTGAGATGTTGCTTCAATATGTCCACATAATTTTCCTTTCTCATGATGCCATCTATTTTGTGAAGTGCACCAGTCCCTCCTGCAGCAAAGCACCCCCACAACGTGATGCTGCCACGGTTGGGATGGTGTTCTTCGGCTTGCAAGCATCCCCCTTTTTCCTCCAAACATAACGATGGTCATTATGGCCAAACAGTTCTATTTTTGTTTTATCAGACCAGAGGACATTTCTCCAAAAAGTACGATCTTTGTTCCCATGTGCAGTTGCAAACCGTAGTCTGGCTTTTTTTAATGGCGGTTTTGGAACAGTGACTTCTTCCTTGCTGAGTGGCCTTTCAGGTTATGTCGATATATGACTTGTTTTACTGTGGATATAGATACTTTTGTAACTGTTTCCTACAGCATCTTCACAAGGTCATTTGCTGTTGTTCTGGGATTGATTTGCACTTTTCGCACATTCATCTCTAGGAGACAGAACGCGTCTCCTTCCTGAGCGTTATGACGGCTGCGTGGTACTATTGTTTGTACAGATAAACGTGGTACCTTCAGGCATTTGGAAATTGCTCCCAAGAATGAACCAGACTTCTGGAGGTCAAGAATTTCTTTTCTGAGGTCTTGGCTGATATCTTTTGATTTTCCCATGATGTCAAGCAAAGAGGCACTGAGTTTGAAGGTAGGCCTTGAAATACATCCACAAGGTACACCTCCAATTGACTCAAATGATGTTAATTAGCCTATCAGAAACTTCTATAACCATGACATAATTTTCTGGAATTTTCCAAGCTGTTTAAAGGCACAGTCAACTTAGTGTATGTAAACTTCTGACCCACTGGACTTGTGATACAGTGAATTATAAGTTAAATAATCTGTCTGTAAACAATTGTTGGAAAAATGACTTGTGTCATTCACAAAGTAGATGTCGTAACCGACTTGCCAAAACTATAGCTTGTTAACAAGAAATGTGTGGAGTGGTTGAAAAACGAGTGTTAATGACTCCAACCTAAGTGTATGTAAACTTCCGACTTCAACTGTATATGCACACAGTACCAGTCAAAAGTTGACACCTACTCATTCCAGGGTTTCTCTTTATTTTTTTTTATTTTTTTTCCTACATTGTAGAATAATAGTGAAGACATCTAAACTATGAAATAACACATATGGAATCATGTAGTAACCAAAAAAAAAAAGTGTTAAACAAATCAAAATAAGTATATATTTTAGATTATTTAAAGTAGCCACCCTTTACCTTGATGACAGCTTTGCACTCTCCTGGCATTTAACTGATTTCCTTCAATATTTCAAATTGTTGCATGTTGCATTTATATATTTTTGTTCAGTGTATATATATATATATATATATATATATATATATATATTATCATGGTTGATATAATGGAACATATATAACACATATCCAGTATAATGTCCCAGTACTGAGTGGTCCCTCCTTCACCTGGAGGCCACAGCAGATCCTTGGAGGCTGAAGCGCTCATAGTCTCCTCCGTAGATATCCCTCACCAGCTTGTCCACATTGCTGCTGTCGCCTCTGCTAGCCATATCCAGAGCCTCTTCAAACGTCTCACAGCCAGTCAGCAGGCAGCACAGGCCCAGGAACGTACCCCCACCAAGACTGAGAGGAGGACACAGAGAAGGGATCAGTGGGCACATTGACATCAAATCGTAAAATGTGTGACATTTTTTAGTTACACACATGCATGCTTCAAGTTACGGTTTCGCCCCCTCGTGCTGGGGAAGGGTCATGGTAAGTGGTTCTGAATGAACATACAACAGTGGCCTAAAAAGGAGTCCCCTCTCAGCCTGAGACAGAGAGTGCTTGTGGGGGTAGGCAGAACAGGTCACAGTGGAACTGTAAGCTGACCCAAAGCCCTCAGGAACTGTCACAAGGCCAAGGAACTGTCACTTAACCCTGACTTAACCACAGCCAAGTTATCCTTTTCAGTGGTGTAAATACTTAAGTAAAAATACTTTAAAAAGTACTACTTAAGTAGTTTTTTTTAGGGTATCTGTACTTGGACTATTTATATTTTTTGACAACGTGTACTTTACTCCACTACATTCCTAAAGAAAATAATGTGCTTTTTATTCCTTACATTTTCCCTGACACCGAAAGTACTTACATTGTGAATGCTTAGCAGGACAAGACAATGGTCAAATTCACACACTTATCAAGAGAACCTCCCTGCTCTTCCCTACTGCCTCTGATCTGGAGGACTCACTAAACCCAATGCTTCATTTGTAAATGATGTGTTGGAGTGTGACCCTAGATATCCGTAAAAAAAAAAAAAATTTAAATAAAATGGTGCCGTCTGGTTTGTCTAATATAAGGAATTTGAAATGATTTATACTTTTTATACTTAAGTATATTTAAAAACAAATACTTTTAGACTTTTACTCAAGTAGAATTTAATTCTGTGACTCACTTGAGTCATGACAATTATGTTCTTTTTCCACAACAGATCCTTTTGCCAACCCAACCTTGACTTAACCCTGGTCAAGTTAACCCTGGTCAAGTTAACCCTGGTCAAGTTAACCCTGGTCAAGTTAACCCTGGTCAAGTTAACCCTGGTCAAGTTAACCCTGGTCAAGTTAACCCTGGTCAAGTTAACCCTGGTCAAGTTAACCCTGGTCAAGTTAACCCTGGTCAAGTTAACCCTGGTCAAGTTAACCCTGGTCAAGTTAACCCTGGTCAAGTTATCCTTTAATTAACCAACCTAACCCCGACTCTAACCATGACCAAGTAATCCTTAAACCAACCTAAGCCTGACTCTACCCATGACCAAGTAATCTTTAAACCAACTTAAACCTCGCTTAATCATGACCAAGTAATCCTTAAACCAACCTAAGCCTGACTTAACTCTTTCAAAGAAGGATAACTTGGCCGTGGTTAAGTCAGGCTTAGGTTGGTTTAAGGATAACTTGGTTAACGGAAAGCTTAAAAATGACAAACACCAGCAACATCTCAGTTTCATCCCTGTGACATTTTCTATGTAGAGATGTTCCAAGGTTGAACTGATGTAAATAGACTGTCCCTGTGCAACGAGCAGACAGACAGTATCTACTGTCTAGGGAACATGGTAAATATAGACTGTCCCTGGTAAATATAGACTGTCCCTGTGCAACGAGCAGACAGACAGTATCTACTGTCTAGGGAACATGGTAAATATAGACTGTCCCTGTGCAACGAGCAGGCAGACAGTATCTACCGTCTAGGGAACATGGTAAATATAGACTGTCCCTGGTAAATATAGACTGTCCCTGGTAAATATAGACTGTCCCTGTGCAACGAGCAGACAGACAGTATCTACTGTCTAGGGAACATGGTAAATATAGACTGTCCCTGTGCAACGAGCAGACAGACAGTATCTACTGTCTAGGGAACATGGTAAATATAGACTGTCCCTGTGCAACGAGCAGACAGACAGTATCTACTGTCTAGGGAACATGGTAAATATAGACTGTCCCTGGTAAATATAGACTGTCCCTGTGCAACGAGCAGGCAGACTAGATACTGTCCAGGGAACATGGTAAATATAGACTGCCCTGTGCAACGAGCAGGCAGACAGTATCTACTGTCCAGGGAACATGGTAAATATAGACTGTCCCTGGTAAATATAGACTGTCCCTGTGCAACGAGCAGGCAGACAGTATCTACTGTCCAGGGAACATGGTAAATATAGACTGTCCCTGTGCAACGAGCAGGCAGACAGTATCTACCGTCTAGGGAACATGGTACATATAGACTGTCCCTGTGCAACGAGCAGACAGACAGTATCTACTGTCCAGGGAACATGGTACATATAGACTGTCCCTGTGCAACGAGCAGACAGACAGTATCTACTGTCCAGGGAACATGGTAAATATAGACTGTCCCTGGTAAATATAGACTGTCCCTGTGCAACGAGCAGACAGACAGTATCTACTGTCCAGGGAACATGGTAAATATAGACTGTCCCTGTGCAACGAGCAGACAGACAGTATCTACTGTCCAGGGAACATGGTACATATAGACTGTCCCTGGTAAATATAGACTGTCCCTGTGCAACGAGCAGACAGACAGTATCTACTGTCCAGGGAACATGGTAAATATAGACTGTCCCTGGTAAATATAGACTGTCCCTGTGCAACGAGCAGGCAGACAGTATCTACTGTCTAGGGAACATGGTAAATATAGACTGTCCCTGTGCAACGAGCAGGCAGACAGTATCTACTGTCCAGGGAACATGGTACATATAGACTGTCCCTGGTAAATATAGACTGTCCCTGTGCAACGAGCAGACAGACAGTATCTACTGTCCAGGGAACATGGTAAATATAGACTGTCCCTGGTAAATATAGACTGTCCCTGTGCAACGAGCAGGCAGACAGTATCTACTGTCCAGGGAACATGGTAAATATAGACTGTCCCTGTGCAACGAGCAGACAGACAGTATCTACTGTCCAGGGAACATGGTACATATAGACTGTCCCTGGTAAATATAGACTGTCCCTGTGCAACGAGCAGGCAGACAGTATCTACTGTCCAGGGAACATGGTAAATATAGACTAAACCTGCAACCAAAACAAGCTACATATGGACGATACCAAAACAAATGATCTAATGATTCTGTCTCTTCGTAGTGAAGAAGAGAGTTGTAAATGATTGTTTTTCTCTGTAATCTCTGTTGACATTACAAGGTCTGATGATTCTCTCTCTTTTTAAATGAGGAAAACTACAAATCTGGGTCTTTTTGAAGATGACAGTTCCTTTCTGTACAATGACTCCCCACGTGCCAGAAAACAACTCTCACCTGGGAAAACCCAGTCCATTGACGATCAGTAAAAATGACTTTGGACTGTTGTCAAAGCATGTAGATACTGTATATAAAACCAATACAACAAATGGATTTGAATTGACATTGGTGAACAGCACTGTCCTGAAACATTTCAGATTTTAAACACTTCCATAAATTATAAAATGCAGACCTTGCAAGGCTTTAAAAAAATATATTTAAAAAAGTGAATCCCTGTCCACTGTGTCCTGTACCTGGTGCCGGTGACCCGTTTGTAGTTGTCTTTGGAGTATACAGCCAGGATGCTAACCCCAGATCCAATGTTGACCAGCAGCATAGGGAACGGGTCAGCCAGACTGCACGGTGTCTTCACGCTTTTCTGGGTGTCTGACGGGTTCTCCAAGTAGAAGCACTCAGGGTGGCCGTTGAAGCTCACGGAGTCCACGTAGAGCAGGCCATGAATCAGACAGTCAAGCTCATCCAGCTTCAACAGCTCTAAATCAGCCATCTGTAGAGGGAGAGAAGGAGAGAGAGGTGGGTGTGAGGCAAATCAAAGCATGAAGCAAAACCTCAGTCGGAGTTGAGGGAGCTGGTGACTATGTAAACAAAATCAGGTCTGCGGCCAGAGAACAGAGAGGCCCAGCACCACAAGCAAGTGCCTGACAGCACAGCTGGTCTTCGCAGAACTGGTACAGTACCGCATCGGCCTCAACAAGTCCAGAGAAAATACAAATAACAATGTCTTATCAAACACAGAACACGCTTCCTTGACTGGAATCAAATCCAACTCTATTGGTCACATGCGCCGAATACAACAGGTGTAGACCTTACTGTGAAATGTTCACTTACAAGCCCTTAACCAACAATGCAATTTTAAGAAAATAGAGATAAGAATATATTTACAAAATAAACTTAAAAAAAATAAATAATAATAATTACAACAATGAGGTTATATACAGGGGGTACCGGTACCGAGTCAGTGTGCTGGGGTACAGGTTAGTCAAGGTCATTTGTACATGTAGGTGGGGTCAAAGTGACTATGCATGATGCATAGATAATAAACACTGAGTAGCAGCAGTGTAAAAACAAAGTGGGTGGGAGATTCAATGCAAATAGTCTGGGTGGCCATTTTATTAATTGTTCAGCAGTCTTATGGCTTGGGGGGGGGGGGGTAGAAGCTGCTCAGGAGTCTTTTGGACCTAGACTTCGTACTCTGGTACCGCTTGCCGTGTGGTAGCAGAGAGAACAGTCCATGGCTTGGGTGACTGGAGTCTTTGACAATTTTTGGGGCCTTCCTCAGACGCGTGTCTGTTATATAGGTCCTGGATGTCAGGAGGCTTGGCCCCAGTGATGTACTGGGTTGTATGCACTACCCTCTGTAACGCCTTACGGTCAGACGCAGAGCAGTTGCCATGTCAGACGGTGATGCTACCGGTCAAGATGCTCTCGATGGTGCAGCTGTAGAACGTTTTGAGGATCTGAAGACCCATGCCAAATCTTTTCAGTATCCTGAGAGGGAAAAGCTTTTGTTGTGCCCTCTTCATGACTGTCTTGGTGTTTGTGGACCATGTTAGTTTGTTGGTGATGTGGACACCAAGGAACTTGAAGCTCTCAACCTGCTCCACTGCAGCCCTGTCGATGTAAATGGGGGGGTGTTCGGCCCTCATTTTCCTGTAGTCCACGATCAGCTCCTTTGTCTTGATCACGTTGAGGGATAGGTATTTGTCCTGGCACCACACTGCCAAGTCTCTGACCTCCTCCCTATAGGCCGCCTCATCGTTGTCGGTGATCAGGCCTACCACCGTTGTGTCACCTGCAAACTTAATGATGGTGTTGGAGTATTGTTTGGCCACGCAGTCGTGGGTGAACAGGGAATACAGGAGGGGACTAAGCATGCACCCCTGAGGGGCCCCAGTGTTGAAGATTAACGTGATAGGTGTGTTGTTGCCTTCCCATACCACCTGGGGGCGGCCCGTCAGAAAGTCCAGGATCCAGTTGCAGAGGGAGATGTTTAGTCCCAGGGTCGTTAGCTTAGTGATGAGCTTTGTGGGCACTATCGTGTTGAACACTGAGCTGTAGTCAATGAACAGTATTCTCACGTAGGTGTTCCTTTTATCCAGGTGAGAAAGGGCAGTGTGTAGTGCAATTGAGATTGCGTCATCTGTGGATCTGTTGGGGCGGTATTCTAATTGGAGTGGGTCTAGGGTTTCCCGGGATGGTGTTGTTGATGTGAGCCATTACCAACCTTTCAAAGCACTTCATGGCTACAGACGTGAGTGCTACGGAACGGCAGTCATTTAGGCAGGTACCTTCGTTTTCTTGGGCACAGGGACAATGGTGGTCTGCTTGAAACAAGTAGCTATTACAGACTCTTATGGTCAGATTTGCCAAATGGAGAGCGAGGGAGAGCTTCGTACACATCTCTGTGTGTGGAGTAAAGGTGGTCTAGAGGTTTTTTTCCCTCTGGTTGCACATGTGACATACTGGTAGAAATGAGGCTGCAAGGTTGTCAGGTCACCCATTGTCTCATTCTCTCACTCACCGTTCTGAAGTCGTTCTCAAACTTGTAGGCCCCTCCGCCAGTGGCGCAGAGCGTGGTGTGAAGGCTGGAGAAGTTCTTGTCTCTGCCCATCTGGATGAAGTGGTGCATGGCCTGCGTTGGGAAGCGGATGAAGTGCAGGTTGCCCGTCCGACCACACATGGTCAGGTTCTTCAGTTCCAGGTGGACGTCTCGGACGCCCGTCTCCCCGTACGCCGTGTTGGAGGTCAGGTAGCGGCGGATGCTCTTCAGGTTTTCCACTTCTTCCTGTTCCTCCTCCGCCGTGATGTCCTTAGGCTCGAAGTAGACCAGCTTCACCAGAGTACCGCCGATGTCCATCCCGAACCAGGGGAAGGCTGTCAAGGCAAAACAAGAAATACCTTAGCATTGAAGGTGTTATTATCGCATGGTTACTGTGTCGTTTGCCTGTCATTTCGCTGCCGTATCCCTGTCATCAGAACCAATCCGTCTGCATCATGCATTTCATTGTTCAATTACATTTTTTTATTTTATTAAATGTAACCTTTATTTAACTAGGCAAGTTAGTTAAGAACAAATTCTTATTTACAATGATGGTCTACCTGGGAACAGTGGGTTAACTACCTTGTTCAGGGGCAGAACAACAGATTTTTACTTTGTCAGCTCGGGGATTCGATCCAGCAACCTTTCGATTATTAGTCCAACGCTCTAACCACTAGGCTACCTACCGCCCCGTTCATGCAGTTGGAAAGCAAGGTTGCATTTAGACAGCAATAGTATTCTTTAAAAAAATAAAATAAATCCTTTTGCAACCAAAGTGTCTGTTGTGCCCCTGGGCTGAGTATAATCGTTATAATTCCCTTCTCCCAGCTCACATGGCTTGCTCAGATATCAAATTTCTTATTAGCCAATGCCTGTCACGTGATCAGGTCCTTCTCACAGGTATCGCAGCTTCAAAGTAGTCTACAAGTGAAGACAGACATCGGGAATGCTACCATGCGCCTCATTATCGAATATGAACTGTCCACATTTACTTTGTCAGCCAACAAGATGAGTAGTCCTAACGAACAGCAAAAGCACTAGCCTATGAATCTACTATCTGCCATACTACAAAAGTTTACCTATTCTATTGGTCAGATTGTCCTCCTCCTGTGACATGAAAGGAAAATTCCAAACATACTCAGGTACAGTTGTGGGAAGCGATAGATCCCAAATTAATACAACCACTGCATGTCAAAAAAACACTTTTAAAAAGCAAATGATGCAACAGATCAGAACGTTTAGCTTAAAATGTTGATAAAGTATTGGGCTATTTCTTCACATTGTAAGCACAGCAATGCGCACAAGGCAGGAGGCTATAAGCGCAGATGTTTCAGCGTCGTCCGGGTTACGGGGAGGGTTTGGCCGGCAGGGATTTCCACCACTGCTTTCAATGTAGCACCATCATAGGATACCACCTTTCCAACAAGTCAGTTCGTCAAATTTCTGCCCAGCTAGAGCTGTCCCGCGCAACTGTAAGTGTGAAAGAACTTGACTGGCCTGCACAGAGCCCTGACCTTAACCCCATCGAACACCTTTGGGATGAATTGGAACACCGACTGCGAGCCAAGCCTAATTGTCCAACCTCACTAATGCTCTTGTGGCTGAATGGAAGCAAGTCCCGGCAGCAATGTTCCAACATCTAGTGGAAAGCCTTTCCCAGAAGAGTGAAGGCTGTTATAGCAGCAAAGGGGGACCAACTCCATATTAATGCTCATCATTTTGGAATGAGATGTTGGACAAGCAGTTGTCCACATACTTTTGTTTATGTAGTGTATTTAAAAAATGTTGACTGCCTCTGCTCAGATTGCAAGGTGGGTGATGTTGCAGTGACCTCTCTCCTATCAGAACGAACAGTGCCTCAAGTATGCCGACAGAATCAAGCCTTTAGATATGAATAATTATTCTTCGAAACCCAACCATTATTCTACTTTATATTTGTCAAAACATGACTGCCGTTAAGCCTACAGTGCCTTCGGAATATATTTCAGACCCCTGGACTTTTTCCACATTTTTGTTACGTTGAAACGTTATTCTAAAACGGAATAAATAAAACATTTTCCTCGTCAATCTACACACAATGCCCCATAATGACAAAGCAAAAACTGGTTTGTAGAAATGTTTGCAAATGTATTAAAAAATAAAAACTGAAAAAAAAAATATTTACATAAGTATTCCTTCCAACAGGACAACGACCCTAAGCACACAGCCAAGACAACGCAGGAGTGGCTTCGGGGACAAGTCTCTGAATGTCCTTGAGTGGCCGAGCCAGAGCCCGGACTTGAACCCGTTCGAACATCTCTGGAGAGAGCTGAAAATAGATGCTCCCCATCTAACCTGACAGAGCTTGAGGATCTGCAGAGAAGAATGGGAGAAACTCCCCAAATAAAGCTGTGCCAAGCTTGTAGCGTCATACCCAAGAAGACTTGATGCTGCCTCCCGAGTGGTGCAGTGGTCTACATGATTCCATAAGTGTTATTTCATAGTTTTGATGTCTTCACTATTATTCTACAATGTAGAAAATAGTAAAAAATAAAGAAAAATCCCAGAATGAGTAGGTGTGTCAATTTTTGACTGGTACTGTATGTTTTACAAGTTTGGATAGCATAGGACAGTGAGTGGAGCACAGTAGAGGGTATAGTGCAGTATATTGCACTGTACTCTACTAAACTATACGGTACTGCACTAAACTATACTCTACGATACTGCATAGGGCGGTATACCATATTTTACTATATATACACACACACACACCGGTATTTATGCACGGACCGGTTTGGGTTTTTACTTTACCTTCTATAACGTTATTTTAATGTTTGGTTTGTTCAAATTGTGTAGCGCTGTGTGTAACGTCCATTTTTATAGTTTACTCCGTTACTTGTGTCATCCCTCTCCGCTCTCTCTCGCCATGCCGCTTTCCAAACAGACCTAGTCCCGCCCCCCGTCACTCAAGGAGCGTATTTGTTGTTGCTTGACAACGAGACACTGTCGTTCAGTCTGCATGGTCAACGCAGCACATGCAACAATGTTAACACTTTGATCTTAATATCAACCCACAAGCGTAATATAATTGCAATATTAGTTTGTGTTTCTTACATCTGCAAACACCTAGTTTGTATTTTCTTAGCAAGTTAAGCTAAATCGTGTTAGCCACTAATGCTAATCGCTAGTTAGCTGGCTAGCTAATAAAAATACTGAGCTAGCTAATACAGCCTGATACCAGTACTGGTGCAGGCTTAAATCAGCATGTTGTTTGTGCAACAGTATCTTCTAAATCAAAGAGTTATAGGCGAAGCATGAATATGTTGGCTATATCAACAAAGATTTAATGGGTCTCCTAAGAAACACTGAACTTCACTTTGGTTCCTACCCTGTCGCAATAACAACAAATTAAAATGCCACGGACGAGTTATGTCAAACACTGTATTCAAAGTGCCCACTATTATTTATATTATAACTATATAATTATAATAAACAATCAATTTCCATGATTCCAAAAGTTCACCTAAGTGTTTTGATCTAAATCACAATTGCACCATTTGGTTAAAAATAAGGCCAAGTATTTCGATACACAAAGGAGTGCCGGAATTGCAGACATTGATGGAAATGCAGGAAAATATTTTAGGTTGAAGTTGAATTGAACAGTATTTTTTAATTTCACCTTTATTTAACCATGTAGGCAAGTTGAGAACAAGTTCTCATTTACAATTGTGACCTGGTCAAGATAAAGCAAAGCAGTTCGACACATACAACAACACAGAGTTACACATGGAGTAAAAACAAACATACAGTCAATAATACAGTAGAAAAATAAGTCTATATTAAATGTGAGCAAATGAGGTGAGATAAGGGAGGTAAAGGCAATAAATAGGCCATGGTGGCGAAGTAAATACAATATAGCAAGTAAAACACTGGAATGGTAGGTAGATTTGACAGTAGATGAGTGTGCAAAGTAGAAATACTGGGATGCAAAGGAGCTATATAAATAATACAGTAGGGGAAGAGATAGTTGTTTGGGCTATTTATAGATGGGCTATGTACAGGTGCAGTGATCTGTGAGCTGCTCTGACTGTAAAAAACAATCAGAATGGAGAAAGACCCATTGAAATAATTTAGAATATATGTGTTGCCACCCTAGGGTAACACACTACTCATAAAGCAAATGTAGAACTTTTATTACTTAAAAACATAAAATACCATCAAATACCGTCATAAATTTGAAAAATACCATATATATGATATTATATTTTGACCATATCTCCCAGCCCTAGTACTGCGCTGAACTCTACGCCACTGCGATATCCAAACCTATGAAACATGAGGAGAATCAATCATAGCCATATTTATCCATTTCTGTGTAGTAAAAATCAAAGACCCATGATGTAATTCAATTACTGAGTGTAAATCAATTTCACTTACTGTACTATAATAACCAAAAGAGATTTTTTCAAAACACAAGGTGCAATATCATAGCTGACAGCCCATTCTTTCTGCCGACATCTTTTAATCTTAATTGAGAGGAGATTTTTAAACAGAGTCACATTAAAAACCTAATGGGAATTTGATTATTAGTCCGTTACCAAAGATTGCATTGGCACAGTTCTTCCACCAAATTAGTTTTTTGTAAATTTTTCTGTGAAAATTGTTGTAAGTAGTCCTTGTGCATAGACTTGTATGGTTTGTTAAACTTTGAAATCAAATGTTTTTTTGTCAAAGCGTAATTCCGTTATTATGGAATTGTCCTTAAACCATATCTGATAGGAATCCACGAAAATATATATATATATTTTTAATCGTCTTTAAAGAGCCTTGAAAAAAATAAAATAAAGCACACTGTACAGCAAAGACTATAAAACAAAAACAAGATAACCCTCACTTCCAACGGATTAAATGAGACCAAGGTCTGCTGTTCCAACCTTTTCTCAGGTTGAAAGATTACTAGGGCAATAGGCAAACCTGCCTCCCTGGTAGTGGAATCATTCTTTATCAGGGAGCAAGGCTAGGGGCACATGACAGTCACCCCACCAGAGGCACCTGCCCTGTCCAGCTTTAGGGGCTGTGTGTGTGTGTGTGTGTGTGTGTCCAGATGAAGGGGCAGTGTGACGAACAGACAGACCAGGACATGTGGGTGAAAGGTGTCCGAATTCCACCCCCTCCCCCTGCAGCCACAAGGGGGTTGAGAAGGTGTCTGTGTGTGGAGAGGGGAGGTGTGTGTGGAGAGGGGAGGTGTGTGTGGAGAGGGGAGGTGTGTGTGGAGAGGGGAGGTGTGTGTGGAGAGGGGAGGTGTGTGTGGAGAGGGGAGGTGTGTGTGGAGAGGGGAGGTGGAGGTGTGGTGGAGATGTAACATAATAAAACAGGTCACAGTAGAACATATTTCTCTATCTGTAAGTGATCTTTATTCAGAACGTCTTCTAATTCTGGTATGTGATTCTCGTTCACATCCTGTATGACGTGTCACTATAATCTGAATATCTGTTGGTGTTCAGGAGGTTTTGAAAAATGTTCTATTCCCCTACTCCCTTCAGTTTCTTTCTCTTTGCCCTATCAATGCTACAGGATACGTGATGGGTATACACTGTAGCCCAGGGTTGGGGTCAATTCCATTTCAATTCAAGAAGTACATTCCAATTCCAAATTGTCTTCAATGCTTTTCAATGAGAAATATGGAATGTGGAATTGGAATGTACTTTCTGAATTGAAATGGAGCCCAACCCTGGTGAAGTCTACCATACTGCACATCTCCTCTTGATTTATACACTGCTCAAAAAAATAAAGGGAACACTTAAACAACACAATGTAACTCCAAGTCAATCACACTTCTGTGAAATCAAACTGTCCACTTAGGAAGCAACACTGATTGACAATAAATTTCACATGCTGTTGTGCAAATGGAATAGACAAAAGGTGGAAATTATAGGCAATTAGCAAGACACCCCCAATAAAGGAGTGGTTCTGCAGGTGGTGACCACAGACCACTTCTCAGTTCCTATGCTTCCTGGCTGATGTTTTGGTCACTTTTGAATGCTGGCGGTGCTCTCACTCTAGTGGTAGCATGAGACGGAGTCTACAACCCACACAAGTGGCTCAGGTAGTGCAGTTCATCCAGGATGGCACATCAATGCGAGCTGTGGCAAAAAGGTTTGCTGTGTCTGTCAGCGTAGTGTCCAGAGCATGGAGGCGCTACCAGGAGACAGGCCAGTACATCAGGAAACGTGGAGGAGGCCGTAGGAGGGCAATAACCCAGCAGCAGGACCGCTACCTCCGCCTTTGTGCAAGGAGGTGCACTGCCAGAGCCCTGCTAAATGACTTCCAGCAGGCCACAAATGTGCATTCAATCCAAGAGCTGGTGTCGATGAAAGCATCCACTTGACTGAAAGCTCATCGAGGTACCTCTAAAAACCAGAGTAGGACATGCACGACAACTAGGACGTAACAGAGAACACTTATTTACTCTCTCCAGTCTCACACAATTAGAGGTGAGGAATGCCGACTAGCAGGCTTAACCAATGGGACCGCTGAACTTGCCGGGAGGTCTGTACTAGAGAGAAACTCAACAATACTGGAGAGAATGTCTCTCAATGACCCCCGAGGGTGTTAAATAATGGCAGAGCAGAATATCCCTACTTGTGACAACATTTGTAATCTACTCTGTACCTTATTCCTTTCATACTGTATGTTCGAGTTTCGAGAGGCTCAAATTCCATTGTCATGGAAACAATAGCAAACCAACTTACCTGGTTTCTTTACATTTCTCGGTTTCATAGTGGTGTGCTCAGGTGAATGCAAACACACTTACGAATGCAGGTATGCAAAGTTAAGATCAGTGTTTTTACAATCCTTTGTTTACCCCAGTTGCAGTTGTTACAGCAAATTAAAACATTCTTGCATCGTGACTTTGTCTCGACAAGTTTTAACTTCTAACAGAAACCAGGGAAAGGGGAATTTAATAACATTCGGGGGGGGCGGCGCCCTGGCTCTTTCACCCAGCCTTGCGGAGATAGGGGCGGCCGCTAATTGGCCGAAGTACACCAAGCCTTCTTATCAGGAGCGATTTCATCACACCTTCTGACTGAAGACACCAATCACAGTGCAACTAATACAAAAACAAAAGGAGTCACTTGTTTTCTATTGAATGACAAAATAACGCGGCTGGGTCCTAACACCACAGCTGGGTCCTAACACCACAGCTGGGTCCTAACACCACAGCTGGGTCCTAACACCACAGCTGGGTCCTAACACCACAGCGCGGCTGGGTCCTAACACCACAGCGCGGCGGGGTCCTAACACCACAGCGCGGCGGGGTCCTAACACCACAGCGCGGCGGGGTCCTAACACCACAGCGGGGTCCTAACACCACAGCTGGGTCCTAACACCACAGCGCGGCTGGGTCCTAACACCACAGCGGGGTCCTAACACCACAGCTGGGTCCTAACACCACAGCTGGGTCCTAACACCACAGCGGGGTCCTAACACCACAGCGGGGTCCTAACACCACAGCGGGGTCCTAACACCACAGCGGGGTCCTAACACCACAGCGGGGTCCTAACACCACAGCGGGGTCCTAACACCACAGCGGGGTCCTAACACCACAGCGCGGCTGGGTCCTAACACCACAGCGGGGCGGGGTCCTAACACCACAGCGGGGCGGGGTCCTAACACCACAGCGGGGTCCTAACACCACAGCGGGGTCCTAACACCACAGCGGGGTCCTAACACCACAGCGGGGTCCTAACACCACAGCGGGGTCCTAACACCACAGCTGGGTCCTAACACCACAGCTGGGTCCTAACACCACAGCTGGGTCCTAACACCACAGCGCGGCTGGGTCCTAACACCACAGCTGGGTCTAACACCACAGCGGGGTCCTAACACCACAGCGGGGTCCTAACACCACAGCGGGGCTGGGTCCTAACACCACAGCGGGGCTGGGTCCTAACACCACAGCGGGGCTGGGTCCTAACACCACAGCGGGGCTGGGTCCTAACACCACAGCTGGGTTTAACACCACAGCTGGGTCCTAACACCACAGCTGGGTCCTAACACCACAGCTGGGTCCTAACACCACAGCTGGGTCCTAACACCACAGCTGGGTCCTAACACCACAGCTGGGTCCTAACACCACAGCTGGGTCCTAACACCACAGCTGGGTCCTAACACCACAGCTGGGTCCTAACACCACAGCGGGGTCCTAACACCACAGCGGGGTCCTAACACCACAGCGGGGTCCTAACACCACAGCGGGGTCCTAACACCACAGCGGGGTCCTAACACCACAGCGGGGTCCTAACACCACAGCGGGACTGGGTCCTAACACCACAGCTGGGTCTAACACCACAGCTGGGTCCTAACACCACAGCTGGGTTCTAACACCACAGCTGGGTCCTAACACCACAGCGGGGTCCTAACACCACAGCGGGGTCCTAACACCACAGCGGGGTCCTAACACCACAGCGGGGTCCTAACACCACAGCGGGGTCCTAACACCACAGCGGGGTCCTAACACCACAGCGCGGCTGGGTCCTAACACCACAGCGGGGTCCTAACACCACAGCTGGGTCCTAACACCACAGCTGGGTCCTAACACCACAGCGCGGCTGGGTCCTAACACCACAGCGGGGTCCTAACACCACAGCTGGGTCCTAACACCACAGCGCGGCTGGGTCCTAACACCACAGCGGGGTCCTAACACCACAGCGGGGTCCTAACACCACAGCGGGGTCCTAACACCACAGCGGGGTCCTAACACCACAGCTGGGTCCTAACACCACAGCTGGGTCCTAACACCACAGCTGGGTCCTAACACCACAGCTGGGTCCTAACACCACAGCGGGACTGGGTCTAACACCACAGCTGGGTCCTAACACCACAGCGGGACTGGGTCTAACACCACAGCTGGGTCCTAACACCACAGCGGGACTGGGTCTAACACCACAGCTGGGTCCTAACACCACAGCGGGGTCCTAACACCACAGCGGGGTCCTAACACCACAGCGGGGTCCTAACACCACAGCGGGGTCCTAACACCACAGCGGGGTCCTAACACCACAGCGGGGTCCTAACACCACAGCGGGGTCCTAACACCACAGCGGGGTCCTAACACCACAGCTGGGTCCTAACACCACAGCTGGGTCCTAACACCACAGCTGGGTCCTAACACCACAGCTGGGTCCTAACACCACAGCTGGGTCCTAACACCACAGCTGGGTCTAACACCACAGCTGGGTCTAACACCACAGCTGGGTCTAACACCACAGCTGGGTCCTAACACCACAGCTGGGTCCTAACACCACAGCTGGGTCCTAACACCACAGCTGGGTCCTAACACCACAGCTGGGTCCTAACACCACAGCGGGGTCCTAACACCACAGCTGGGTCCTAACACCACAGCGGGGCTGGGTCCTAACACCACAGCGGGGCTGGGTCCTAACACCACAGCGGGGTCCTAACACCACAGCTGGGTCCTAACACCACAGCTGGGTCCTAACACCACAGCGGGGCTGGGTCCTAACACCACAGCGGGGTCCTAACACCACAGCTGGGTCCTAACACCACAGCGGGGCTGGGTCCTAACACCACATCTGGGCTGGGTCCTAACACCACATCTGGGTCCTAACACCACAGCTGGGTCCTAACACCACAGCGCGGCTGGGTCCTAACACCACAGCGGGGCTGGGTCTAATAATAGATCATATTCAGCACATCATTGTTAATATTAGGAGCAAACTAGTTTAATAGGGTGGTTTGCTGACAGCCTAAAGTAGTCACAGCCCCTTTGATCGCTATCAGAATCACTTAATAAGCCTAGTACTTTTACACATACCTGAATTTTGACTCTGTGAAATGGTGCTGCCAGCAAAATACAAAAAGTATACTGACAGAATACAGACAGAGGTATACAACACACAAGCATCAACCAAAACACCATGGCTACTCTCACTGGAACGACAACCTGGCCCCTTAAATGATGACGCAAGACTTTCGGTAACATGTATAGCTGGCTATGCAACTTGTTTAAATGCAGCGTCTTTAAATGACATGTAGCACAGTGGCTTACAAACCTCTACCCGGTGACCCCCGGACGTAGGTCTATCACAAGTTTGTTGTAACCCTAAACTAGCTCACCTGATCAACCTACCGGTAAATCCAAGTGCTTGATGATTAGTTGACAAATCGGGTGTGATCTGTGGTGGGAAAAATACCCATGCATCATACTTGAGTCAAAGTCAAGAGACTTTAATAGTAAATGATTCAAGTAAAAGTCACCCAGTAAAATACAACTTGAGTAAAAGTTAAAGTATTTGGTTTTAAATATCGTTAAGTATCAAAAGGTAAAAATCATTTCAAATTCCTTGCATTAGGCAAACAAGACGGCACCATTTTCTAGTTTTTTCTTCTTCATTTACGGATATCTGGGGTCCCACTCCAACACCATATACAAACAAAGCATGTGTGTTTAGTGAGTCCGCCAGATCAGAGGCAGTCGGGATGACCAGGGATGTTCTCTTGATAAGTATGTGAATTAGACCATTTTACTGCCCTGACAAGCATTCAAAATATAACGACTACTTTTGGGTGTCAGGGAAATTGTATGAAATAAACTGTTAATACTTTTTTTTTTTTTTAGGAATGTAGTGGAGTAAAAGTATTTGTCAAAAATATAAATAGTAAAGTACAGATACCACCCTAAAAAACTTTAAGTAGTATTGAAGTAATTTTAATTAAGTACTTCACACCGCTGGGTGTGATAGCTGTGGAATAGTAAAATACATGTTACGTTTGAGGGTCCCCGTAGAGGGGTTTGAAAACCCTCCATGTAGCTGCCTATAAACATAAAATGTGTAATTTGATGAGTAAACACAGAAATGACTAAATGCAAAAGTTGCATCTGCAAACACAATTGTCAGTGTCACTTACGTGTTCTGTTTCTCTTCGCCGACTCAACTCTTCTTCGTAACCTGCATCTTTTCGCAGGAGATGACCCATTGGCTTCGACATGATCGGTCTGCAGGTGATGGAAGAGTTCAATATTGTTACTAGCACCACTACAGTTTCCACTTGATTTGTACGCGTTACAGCCCCCGATGTTAGCCTGAGAATGAAACTCCCTTTGAAGTCCGTTGGCATGACAGGATCCTGAATCTTTTTTTCCGATAATTGATTTTGCTTTATCCATTGTCGCAGTTGTCTAGCTACGTCAGATATCAGGCTAAACTAACCGAAACGAGGCAAGGAGTTGCTGTCTCTATCTAGCTAGCTCCCACGATAAAATACAACCCCGCGCACCCTCCTTAATAATATATATTGTAACGAACCTCGTTACAATATATATTTTTTAACGAAATTGCTCGAGTAGAAAATATTTATTTGCTCTTAGTACCGATACTGTGCGCCTTTTATTCAGTTGACAAAAGGTGTAAAGACCTATCCGCTTCAACACGTTTTGGCCAGGAGGTCACTGTCGGTAATTTACTTCCGACGTTTACAGCCCGCCGCTACCGCAGTTTCTGAGTTAAAACAGCCGGTTAGCGAGCTAGTTACGTCACGAATAATGGCTCCCGAACCCGTTTGCCCTCTCCAGGGGACACGGGCTGTGGTCAGTGCTATTTGTGCTCCTCGGGCCGTCCCTACCACAACCTTAACACATTACCTTAACACATTCCCTTAACCATGTCAACTGCAATGGAGTAGAGACATCCCAACGATCCCGGATAGTACGGTCCCAAAGGCACCCGCTCTCGTTCTATACAGAAAAATACAAACACGCAATCAGGTTCATATGTACAATAAGCAGAACGGTCGTGTTATAGCGTAACCTTAGGCTATGGATAAGATAATTATTGTTAGATTATTTAATGTTACTTCTCTCTGCATGTAGGCTAACGTTCAGCCATGGCTGTGCCGTATTTATAGATATGTGTTGCGGTCAGTAGCCGTCATGTTGAGGTGATTTATAACACACACGCCGCCAAGCAGAGGGCATGACAGCCAGGCTGTGTCATGAACATTTTCCTATGTGTTGAAACTGATGCAGATGGAAAAGCTGTTTACTTCTTGCTATGCCATGTTGTTATTCCACACCCTGGTTTTTTCAGAGGTGACTATGAAGCTTTTGTTTTCACCTGTTTATCTCTCAGTGGGTCAGAGTTGAAGGGTGGGTTGTCGATATGTCGTAGACTAACATCACGAGGAAACTGTCAGCGTGGATCTTTGGGTGTTGTCCGACATGTCCTTGTTTTGTTCTGGCGCTGAAACTATACCACCAGGTCAAAGGTCAAACAGTTGTTGGATTGTTCATCACATTTTATTTTTGATTTGTCAGTAATGGTTTGGGCACACTGGTCTGGTGTTAGGTTGATTTGTCAGTAATGGTTTGATGAAACAAATTCTGATCCAATTCTTTAGCAGCCATAGAAGTTAAACATTTATTTAACAATTTTAAGAAGAGGTCAACCTTTTTGGGGTGATAAATACTGTGTCTTTGGAGGGTGTTCAGACCGCTTGACTTATTCCATAGTTTGTTACGTTACAGCCTTATTTTTAAAAATTGCATAAGTATGGTCTGGTGTTAGGTTGATTTTCCAGAGTATCTATTTATAATTAGGCCTGGTTATAGTTGATTGTTCTGCTGTAGGGCCTACTGTGAACACAGTGGCATATTCCAAGATGTCTATTTAGTTTTGCAGTCCTACCTGGTGTTCATCCACTTGTGTACATAATAGATTAAGGCTCCTCGGGTTCATGAGTGAAGCACTTCCAGTCCAAACGCTCTCTATGCCCTATTTTGTGAGACTGCTTAATTAATGTGTAGTTTCAATTGTGTATTTTTAAAGGAGCTGTTCATTTTTGTATTTCAGTCAGTTGTTTATTTATTTAAAATGTTTGTATTGTAGCGATCCTCGCTAAATGAACCACGTCACAATTCCAACCAAGTGGGTTAACCTTATTGGTGTGATGCGAAGGGTGTTTGCCTTTTCACGCCAGCGACCCCGGGTTCGTTTCGTTCCCTGCCCCGCCGTTCACTACACTGGTGTCAGAAGTGGGATGGCGGCCCGGACGTGTGAGGGGGCTGAGTAGTCGACGCACGGAACATACCTTGCACAGGAGGTTGGTGGCACCTTACTTGGGGAGGACAGGCTCGTGGTAATGGCTGGAGCGGAATAAGTGAAGTGGTATCAAACACATGGTTTCTATGGTTTCCATGTATTTGATGCCGTTCTATTCGCTCCGTTCCAGCCATTATTATGAGCCGTCCTCCCCTCAGCAGCCTCCACTGGTACCTACCCGTTCGGACGGGGCAGTGTAGCGATCCTCGCTATATGAGGCACGTTACAACCCCCACCAAGTGGTCTACCCTGTTGGCGCGATGCGTGTGGTGTTTGTATTTTACGCCAGCGACCCGGGGTTTGCTTCCCTGCCCCCACCGTTCACTACAGTAGGGCTATGTTAGGAATTGCATCTATTAAAGGCAATTTCCGATTGAGGCGACGTAGCCTACAACATTTTAACGTGAATGGGATCTTTGCGAATGTTTGAACATTGTCTTTAAAAGCCTCAATGCCTATAATTTAAGCCTCAGTCATATTTACCTGGTACAATAAAGGGATTAAAAAAAATACAACAAAAAACGTGATACTCTGATTGCTGTTTGCCCCATATAACAAGTCCCTAAAAGGATATTATTTTTTCCTATTGAAATGTACATTTGTTTTTAATCTATGAGAGATGTTACTCTAGTCTTGTTCATGTCTGCGATCTTTGTAGAACTGTTGACCAGTATGTACAGTTTTTTGTGCTATTTGCATCACAACGTAAGACTCAATTAAGCATGTATGAGGAACAGTGCACTGTTAAAAAAATTATATGTTATTTCACAGTACTTTAATAAGTCATTTTTAAACATGCATTTTTCAGGACAGTTCCTGTAACCAATATTCACATTTTCTTTGCACTGTGATTTTACGGGAAAAAATTGTGTGGTTTTACAGTAAATTATTCTATACCGCGAATATTACACATGATGTAGAGTTGACTTTCACTTGGTAAATCTAATTTTGTCTACTGTCCATAGAAACTTAACGGAGGGTTATCTGACTGGAACATTATCACCATCTAGTGGACAGAAACGGGAAGTAATAGAGAGAGACCTTAGAACAGGGGCGGGCAATTCCAGTCCTCCAGGGCCTGTGATTGGTGTTTTGCCCCCTGTCCCAGCTCATTAACACACCTGACTCCAATAATCACCTAATCATGATCTTCAGTTTAGAATGCAATTTGACCAATCAGCTGTGTTTGCTAGGGATGGAGAAAAAGTGTGACCCCAATCACACCCTGGAGAACTGGAGTCGCCCAACCCCCTTGCCTTGGAACATAACGGACTGTTAGAGACACGTTCTTTATTTTTGGAACAAGTAGGCTATGTTGTGTTTGGTGTTTAATTTAACCTCATAACCAGCAGCGTCTGAACAAACTCACAAAAACAAAAATAAATAAGCTATTCCAAAGTGTCACATCATCAATAGAATGCGACACATTATCGTTTCAATAAGATTGTTTGACAGTGTACTCTTAACATTTCTATCTTAATGCTTTTTGTTGTTTCAAAAAAAGAAGAAGCCCAGAGCTTTTCATGATCTATTTGAGGGGTTGAAGGAATAGCATGTATTTCTGTTCCTCTTCTACAAAGAATGTTACACAGATAATAATACAATATATTTCTCTTTATTTTCCCATGCCAGCTTCTAGGACACAACATACCACCGCCATTCATGGAATATCACCGTACAATTATACTGGGACAACTATACCTGGACAACTATACCGGGACAACTATACCGGGACAACTATACCGGGACAACTATACCGGGACAACTATACCTGGACAACTATACCTGGACAACTATACCTGGACAACTATACCGGGACAACTATACCGGGACAACTATACCGGGACAACTATACCTGGACAACTATACCTGGACAACTATACCGGGACAACTATACCGGGACAACTATACCGGGACAACTATATCGGGACAACTATACCTGGACAACTATACCTGGACAACTATACCTGGACAACTATACCTGGACAACTATACCGGGACAACTATACCTGGACAACTATACCGGGACAACTATACCTGGACAAATATACCGGGACAACTATACCTGGACAACTATATCGGGACAACTATACCGGGACAACTATACCGGGACAACTATACCTGGACAACTATACCGGGACAACTATACCGGGACAACTATATCGGGACAACTATACCGGGACAACTATACCGGGACAACTATACCGGGACAACTATACCTGGACAACTATACCGGGACAACTATACCGGGACAACTATACCGGGACAACTATACCTGGACAACTATACCGGGACAACTATACCGGGACAACTATACCGGGACAACTATACCGGGACAACTATACCGGGACAACTATACCTGCACAACTATACCGGGACAACTATACCTGGACAACTATACCTGGACAACTATACCGGGACAACTATACCTGGACAACTATACCGGGACAACTATACCTGGACAACTATACCGGGACAACTATACCTGGACAACTATACCGGGACAACTATACCTGGACAACTATACCGGGACAACTATACCTGGACAACTATACCTGGACAACTATACCGGGACAACTATACCTGGACAACTATACCGGGACAACTATACCGGGACAACTATACCTGGACAACTATACCGGGACAACTATACCGGTACAACTATACCTGGACAACTATACCGGGACAACTATACCGGGACAACTATACCTGGACAACTATACCGGTACAACTATACCTGGACAACTATACCGGTACAACTATACCTGGACAACTATACCGGGACAACTATACCTGGACAACTATACCGGGACAACTATACCTGGACAACTATACCGGGACAACTATACCGGTACAACTATACCGGTACAACTATACCGGGACAACTATACCGGGACAACTATACCTGGACAACTATACCGGTACAACTATACCTGGACAACTATACCGGGACAACTATACCTGGACAACTATACCGGGACAACTATACCGGGACAACTATACCGGGACAACTATACCGGGACAACTATACCTGGACAACTATACCTGGACAACTATACCTGGACAACTATACCGGGACAACTATACCTGGACAACTATACCGGGACAACTATACCTGGACAACTATACCGGGACAACTATACCTGGACAACTATACCGGGACAACTATACCTGGACAACTATACCGGGACAACTATACCTGGACAACTATACCGGGACAACTATACCGGGACAACTATACCTGGACAACTATACCGGGACAACTATACCGGGACAACTATACCGGGACAACTATACCGGGACAACTATACCGGGACAACTATACCTGGACAACTATACCGGGACAACTATACCGGGACAACTATACCTGGACAACTATACCGGGACAACTATACCTGGACAACTATACCTGGACAACTATACCTGGACAACTATACCGGGACAACTATACCGGGACAACTATACCTGGACAACTATACCGGGACAACTATACCGGGACAACTATACCGGGACAACTATACCGGGACAACTATACCGGGACAACTATACCGGGACAACTATACCTGGACAACTATACCTGGACAACTATACCTGGACAACTATACCTGGACAACTATACCGGGACAACTATACCGGGACAACTATACCGGGACAACTATACCTGGACAACTATACCGGGACAACTATACCGGGACAACTATACCTGGACAACTATACCTGGACAACTATACCGGGACAACTATACCTGGACAACTATACCAGGACAACTATACCGGTACAACAAACCAGGACAACATACCACTGTCATTCATGGAAAGTCCTCACAAGGACTGTGTACTCTCGTAATTTAAGCGTGTTAATCCTTAAGTCTATTGACGCACCCGTGCGTAACGTAATAAATATATCCCCATCATTTGTTTTAAGCTCGAGATATACGTTTCTTTAACTTGGGCTGCTTCTCAATCCATCACATCCACCCATGTCGGCCTTCCGCATCTGCGGTGGAAAGTGGCTGAGCTACAGCTGTGTTTGTCAGAACATGAGAGACATCCCCAAACAAATCGGTCTTCTCATGAAAACGTCTGAATGGTTTGGCCTGCAAACAACCCTGAACAAAAATATAAATGCAACATGCAACAATTTCTAAGATTTTACTGAGTTACAGTTCATACAAGGAGATCCGTCAATTTAAATAAATTCATTAGGCCCTAATCTATGGATTTCGCATGATTGGGAATACAGATATGCATCTGTTGGTCACAGATACAGTACCCTAAATAAAAAAAGGTAGGGGTGTGGATCAGAAAACCAGTCAGTATCTGGTGTGACCCCCATTTAGCCTCATGCAGCGTGACACATCTCCTTCGCATAGAGTTGATCAGGCTGTTGACTGTGGCCTCTGGAATATTGTTCCACTCATCTTCAATGGCTGTGTGTGAAATTGACGGATTTTGGCATTCATGTCAAGACCCTGGTGAGGACGACGAGCACGCAGATGAGCTTCCCCGAGACGGTTTCTGACAGTTTGTGCAGATATTATTCGGTTGTGCAAACACACAGTTTCATCAGCTGTCCGGGTGGCTGGTGTCAGACGATCCCGCAGGTGAAGAAGCTGGATGTGGAGGTCCTGGGCTGCCGTGGTTACACTGTGAGGCCGGTTGGACGTACTGCCAAGTCCTCTAAAACAACGTTGGAGGCGGCTTATGGTAGAGAAATTAACTTTCAATTCTCTGGCTACAGCTCTGGTGAACATTCCAACAGAGTCAGCAAGCCAATTGCACGCTCCCTCAAAACATGAGACATCTATAGCATTGTATTGTGTGACAAAACTGCACATTTTAGTGGCCTTTTATCCCCAGCACAAGGTGCACCTGTGTACGCTTCTTGATATGCCACACCTGTCAGGTGGATGGATTATATTGACAAAGGATAAAATGCTCACTAACAGGGATGTAAAACAAATGTGTGCACAAAATTTGCGATAAATAATATTTTTGTGCGTATGGAAAATTTCAGTGATCTTTTATTTCAGCTCATGGAACATGGGACGAGCATTTTACATGTTGCGTTTTATATTTTTGTTCAGTGTATAATTAAAAGAAAATGTCACATTTTTTAAATGTAAAACACGCTGTAATATTCTACAGGACATATAGTATTCCAACAGCTCACATGAGAATAACATTACAATTATATACAGTACCACGGTTATGTGGGGTTATTTTCTCCCTTCAAAACCATGTGTCAACAGCTCTTTTGTTTCGTCTACTGTTCAAACTGGTGAAACTTGCCATATCAAGGTCCTATGTAACACTAGCAGCAATGTGAAGAGGTCCAATGTAACACTGTTAGATATAGCGTCACTTGTCATATTTTTTTTTTGGGGGGGGGGGGGGGGGGATACTCTGCTCTGCAGCCCCAGCCAACACGGCAGGAGTGATTACAGTGTATTCAAATAGAAGATGATTTTGGTTCGCTTGAGTAGGCCTCATCATCAGTGTCTTCAGAAGACTTTAAGGCTAAAGACTAAAGTTGGTCAGTTAATCCTATAAGGCCACATGGTGGCGCTATTGTAACGTACTGTACAAAAAAGTATTCTGCTCAATGGTCCATAGTCTCATTTGCCTATATCTGATGATAAACACCTTGATTCATAGTTAAGTTCTTCTCAAAGAACATATTTATATATCTATAGACAAATGGAAAGATTTTAATGACAAGTATCTCACAAGCATATGATGAAAATAAAACATATTTTCTATGTTACCCAACTCGTTCTGATTCATCCCCAACATGACTCAAACAAAAAAAGCCTCTACATATTTCCCTGATTTTCGTTATTGTGAGAAATTGGCCGATTTTTTTAAATGATCTGAACAGATTTGGGCAAGTCAGATAGGCTTAAATGTTAGAATTTGGGTTTACAAAATGGAAAAATAAGATTCTGACCCTCTGAATAGGGATAAGGATTTGGTACTCTGACCTTTTAATCAGGCTTGAATGTCGTTTTTGCGTTTTTCAAAACTCAAAAAAGGTAGTGATTAGGATAGTTTTGATGCCGAAAATCAGGATTATATTGATGATCAAGACTTGATGCCACTGGAACGGTGGATTTAGATGGGTGAACAACCAAGACATGTCAATGTAACTTCAAACCAAAGGTTCATTATGTTAAACTGACTGCAGTATAGGTATGTGGTCACTAGTTGGTCTGACCAATCAGAATCTATGCTTCAAGATTGTTTTGATTGGTCAGACTGGGAAATGCTCCAGGTTGCCTCTGACAACAGTGTATATATGTATTTATATTCCAGACTCTGACATGGCTTGCTCTGATATTTCTTAATTTCTTTGGATTTTTGGGGGAATTTTTTATGAACCTTTCATTTAAACAAGGAGCCACATTGAGATAAAACTATTTTACAAGAGTGCCCTGTATAAGTTTACAAATAAATCCCAATACTTTCAAAAATAAAATAAAACACAAATTATATAAAATAAAACACAACAACTCTACTTATAAAACATTACCTATAAAACATTACTTATAAAACTCTCTATAATAAAACCCAATAAAATACACAACATTAAACATTAAAGCAATCGCATTCTGTAACATAAAGGTCTCCAATGAATCATGTAAAATGCCTGAAAGAAACCAGAATATCTAACTGCAAGGAATTCTGCATATTGTTCCACAAATATAAGCCTTTAGATTTTCCCAATTCTGTGTAGACCAAAGGGATCTCCAGAGTTATCCATCTCTGAGAACGGGTTTGGTCATTTGTAAGTCTAAATGTAATCGATGAAGTTATGTTTTTATTTTATTTAACCTTTATTTAAACTAGGCAAGTCAGTTAAAGAACAAATTCTTATTTACAATGACGGCCTAAACCGGCCAAACCCGGACGACGCTGGGCCAATTGTGTGCCGCCCTATTGGACTCCCAATCACGGTCGGTTGTAATTCAGCCTGGAATTGAACCGGGGTCTGTAGTGACACCTCTAGCGCTGAGATGCAGTGCTTTAGACCGCTGCACAACAGAGGAAGTATCTGTAAGTCTGCTTTGTAAATACATAAGAGAGTGCAGCTCTCTTCTTACAGACAGAGGTCCCATCCCACATTTTATACAGACTACAATAGTGAGTCCTTAAACCATCCCCAGTGATAAAACGTATCGCTGAATGGAAAACTGAGTCCAATGGTTTCAAAACAGAGACTGCCGGGTGCATATACATAATGTCACCATAGTAACCATAGATTTCTGTGTATTGTTCAGTATTCATCCGCTGTTGGAGCTAGAAACATAACCATTATGCTTCACCTGTGATAACATCTGCAAAATATATGTACAAGACCAATAAAATGTGATTTTGGATTTGTTATATTGAGAAGTTTCAAATAAATTAATCAACTGAACTTCTAAGGGATATACAGACTACTATTTTTAGTCAAGGTATCTTTCTTCATGTAGTTCTCTCTTCTGTTTCCCTACGACAGTGTAGGAGTACCACAGTCTGTTCAGGAGATGGAGAGGCCTGTTCAAAGCACTGAATCCAGATTCTGTGATCTTCATATTCTGGTACCAAGATCAGAATCATTATTTTCTGATCTGATGCTGGATAGAAATAATATTTATTTATTTATTGACAGATTCCAGATCATTCTGAACCAGATTTAAAAGGTTTTGGTACCTTTAGTCTTATAAACCCACTTTAATACATGACAGCCCCATGACATACTTAGCTGTGATCCCGGGAGTGTGTCAATCAGATTACTATACTTCATTTATTGGTACATTTGCACAGATCATTTATTTTTTTGCTGTTCCGGTACCCAAGCTGACACACACACACACACACACACGTAGGGGTCAAGTGCCTTGCTCAAGGGCACAACAGCAGTAGGTAGTATACAGGAACCTGGGTCGAGCAACTGTCGAGCCAACATCGTAACCGTTACACCAAGAGGTCCGAACCTCTTGACAAGGTCGTTAGGTGTTGAGTTAAAGTCGCTACACTACCGCTTCCTTCAGGTGAGCTGTCCCCACCCTCTCTACGACAAGTTCCTCACATGTACACACCATGCCCATCAAAGGCTCCATCCCACTTCTGACACTAGTGTAGCAATTATATGCAGGTGTCAAACCCTGTTCTGCTAGCCCCTAGGCACACCTGCTAGCTACTGTTCCAATAAGGGTTACAACAATGTGCTGTACCAGTCAAAAGTTTGGGACACACCTACTCATTCCAGGATTTTTCTTTATTTTTTTACTATTTTCTACATTGTAGAATAATAGTGAAGACTTCAAAACTATGAAATAACACATATGGAGTCATGTAGTAACCAACAACAACAAAAAGAGTTAAACAAATCTAAATATATTTTATAGTAGCCACCCTTTGCCTTGATGACATCTCTCCACACTTTATGCTCCCTACTGTTCCAATAAGGCTTACGACAATATACAGTGGGGAGAACAAGTATTTGATACACTGCCGATTTTGCAGGTTTTCCTACTTACAAATCATGTAGAGGTCTGTAATTTTTTTATCATAGGTACACTTCAACTGTGAGAGACGGAATCTAAAACAAAAATCCAGAAAATCCCATTGTATGATTTTTAAGTAATTGCATTTTATTGCATGACATAAGTATTTGATCACCTACCAACCAGTAAGAATTCCGGCTCTCACAGACCTGTTAGTTTTTCTTTAAGAAGCCCTCCTGTTCTCCACTCATTATCTGTATTAACTGCACCTGTTTGAACTCGTTACCTGTATAAAAGACACCTGTCCACACACTCAATCTCTCCACAATGGCCAAGACCAGAGAGCTGTGTAAAGACATCAGGGATAAAATTGTAGACCAGCACAAGGCTGGGATGGGCTACAGGACAAGGCAAGCAGCTTGGTGAGAAGGCAACAACTGTTGGCGCAATTATTAGAAAATGGAAGAAGTTGAAGATGACGGTCAATCACCCTCGGTCTGGGGCTCCATGCAAGATCTCACCTCGTGGGGCATAAATGATCATGAGGAAGGTGAGGGATCAGCCCAGAACTACACGGCAGGACCTGGTCAATGACCTGAAGAGAGCTGGGACCACAGTCTCAAAGAAAACCATTAGTAACACACTACGCCGTCATGGATTAAAATCCTGCAGCGCACGCAAGGTCCCCCTGCTCAAGCCAGCGCATGTCCAGGCCCGTCTGAAGTTTGCCAATGACCATCTGGATGATCCAGAGGAGGAATGGGAGAAGGTCATGTGGTCTGATGAGACAAAAATAGAGCTTTTTGGTCTAAACTCCACTCGTCGTGTTTGGAGGAAGAAAAAGGATGAGTACAACCCCAAGAACACCATCCCAACCGTGAAGCATGGAGGTGGAAACATCATTCTTTGGGGATGCTTTTCTGCAAAGGGGACAGGACGACTGCACCGTATTGAGGGGAGGATGGATGGGGCCATGTATCGCGAGATCTTGGCCAACAACCACCTTCCCTCAGTAAGAGCATTGAAGATGGGTCGTGGCTGGGTCTTCCAGCATGACAACGACCCGAAACACACAGCCAGGGCAACTAAGGAGTGGCTCCGTAAGAAGCATCTCAAGGTCCTGGAGTGGCCTAGCCAGTCTCTAGACCTGAACCCAATAGAAAATCTTTGGAGGGAGCTGAAAGTTCGTATTGCCCAGCGACAGCCCCGAAACCTGAAGGATCTGGAGAAGGTCTGTATGGAGGAGTGGGCCAAAATCTCTGCTGCAGTGTGTGCAAACCTGGTCAAGAACTACAGGAAACGTATGATCTCTGTAATTGCAAACAAAGGTTTCTGTACCAAATATTAAGTTCTAGCTTTTCTGATGTATCAAATACTTATGTCATGCAATAAAATGCAAATTAATTACTTAAAAATCATACAATGTGATTTTCTGGATTTTTGTTTTAGATTCCGTCTCTCACAGTTGAAGTGTACCTATGATACAAATTACAGACCTCTATATGCTTTGTAAGTAAGAAAACCTGCAAAATCGGCAGTGTATCAAATACTTGTTCTCCCCAATGTATATATATATGCATGTCTTAAAAATATTAAAAAATGGTGCTATTGTGGCCATATTTTAGCTTACAATTATTAGGCCTATTCTACTACACCTGATTTAGTTGCCAATAAAGGTGTTTTGATACGGTCCCCCATCCGTTATTGTCCATGGCCGCATTGGATTGGTTGGCTATTCAGATAATGACATGCTTATTTCATGTCTTGAATAAATCAGCGAGACATTTGCTATTTTTTTTTTTTTGAATACATTTGGTACGACTCCAACGTCTAGGTGTTCCTGACGTCGCTTGTCAATCAGTTAGCGTATAATTGCACTGACATGGCCGCAGGAGCTGTTATTTCTCCGTGGCGACCAGAGATGTTCACAGAGAAACAATTTAAGGTCGTTTTTTGATACGTGCTTGCGTGATGAATAATGTCCTCAAAATAGAGCCATTTGCGTGTTTCCGACTACTACGAATGCGCGCTCTGAGCGGAGGTTGCAGATTAGTCATTTACATCACACATGCACATCTGTGCGTAGGCCTATAAGGCTATGTCATTTTACGGGGTTGCAAGTTCATGGATAAAAACCAACCAGCATGTTCGTGGATGCAGATGGAACTTTCAACAACAGCAACATGAAATCTTATGCGATGGAGAAAGTGAAAGAGCCCGGTGCAACAAATATGATTTCGGAGGCTCTCGTTGCACACTTGCTGAAGATTGCGCAAGAGGCGGCGGAGGCAGTAACCGCCACTTCGCAGTCTTCAACTCTGCTGATGGAGAATAGCACTCGGTGTGGGGAGCAAATTCTGAACTACGACAAGGTGGAGAAGGTATTTATTGGAGGGATCCTCACCATGCTCACGCTGTTTACTATCTGCGGGAACTTGCTGGTGGTGATTTCGGTGTGCTTCGTGAAAAAGTTGCGGCAGCCGTCCAACTATCTGATCGTGTCTCTGGCGGTTGCCGACCTTTCAATCGCCCTGGCAGTTATGCCGTTTGTCAGTATAACGGACCTTATTGGGGGGCAATGGGTTTTTGGCCAAGTCTTCTGCAATGTTTTTATTGCCATGGACGTAATGTGCTGCACCGCATCCATAATGACGTTGTGCGTAATTAGCATAGACAGGTAAGTGTGATTCCCATGCCTATTACCTACATAGAAGGACACGTATTGTTTGCGTAGTGTGACACGGTGAAAGCCGTTTTTATTAGGATTGTTAATTATGCATTTAATTGTTAAATTGAGTCTTACATTTTTGTTTAGTGTTTTTTTGTACACATACTTTATGAAATCGTGTCTTATAAGCCCATACGGGCTTGGCACCAATTGGTGTAGGCTACTAAATAAAATAAATCATTAAAAAAACAAAATAAACACTGATATTTTCATAGTGAATTAAGTGGGTAGCACTTTCACCTCCAAAACTATTTGTTTACCCCCTGCAGTACGATCCCCTCATGAGCCCTATACACATTTTTTGCTGGTCCCTATATACTGTATGTTCTCCTACCAATTTGTAAGTCGCTCTGGATAAGAGCGTCTGCTAAATGAATTAAATGTAAATGTATCTTGTCACAAACATAATAAAAACATGTAAGGAGTCCGGGAATTCCAATCTCCTTTAAAACAAATTATAGCCTAGCCCTAGTAGCAGGCTGCATTATCATAAGATTGTTATACACTATCTTATTCTAATTGCTATCGTTATTTTGGTGTGAATAATTCCCCAGTGTTTGTTTTCCTTTGGAAGTTCCTTGCTGTTCATCCAATGTATTTACAGTAATAAGTTCTGTATGTATAAACAGTTCATTTATGTTTACAGCTAATTATTTATATGCTTATTTTGTTGTCCGTTCTGAGGTACCTGGGCATAACCAAGCCTCTGACCTACCCTGTGAGACAGAATGGCTGTTGCATGGCCAAGATGGTGGTGTGCGTGTGGCTCCTCTCCGCCTCCATCACCTTGCCCCCCCTCTTCGGCTGGGCCCAGAACGTAAACGACAACAAGGTGTGTCTGATCAGCCAGGACTTTGGTTACACCATCTACTCCACCTCAGTGGCGTTCTACATCCCCGTATCCGTCATGCTCATTATGTACTACCGTATCTACCACGCCGCCAAGCTCAGCGCCGCCAAGCACACCATCACGGGCTTCCCGCGGGTCGGGGAGGAGGAGGCGCGGGGGGAAGAGGAGGAAGCCATGGAGGAACAGGAGGAGGAAGAGGACAGCGTGGACTGTGTGTCGGCCGCCCTGAGGCTCCACAGGGAGGTGGAGGAGTGCACGCGATTCTCGCGCCTCATGAGAAGCAACAGGAGGAACATGTCCATCTTCAAGCGTGAGCAGAAGGCAGCAGCCACCCTGGGGATTGTGGTAGGGGCCTTCAGTGTCTGCTGGATGCCTTTCTTCTTACTGTCCACGGCCAGACCCTTCATCTGCAGGGCGGACTGCCCTAGCTGTGTGCCCTTGTGGGTGGAGAGGACCCTGTTGTGGCTGGGCTACGCCAACTCCCTCCTCAACCCTTTCATCTACGCCTTCTTCAACAGGGACCTGAGGACCACCTACAGTAACCTGCTGCGCTGCCGTTACCGCAATATCAACCGCAAGTTGTCTGCCGTCGGCATGCAACAAGCCCTCAAACGGATGGATAAGACAGACTCTGTTATCTAAATGGTGTTATTGTGGTGGTGTTGTGGGAGCTGCCATACTGAGCACTAGAGTAGACCACGTTCTCTCAATGACCAAGTCTTAGGTCAATGTTATCTGCCTGTCTGGTTCCTCTACTTAAGATCGTGCATATCCAGTCACAGTCTAGACCTTATTGGTCAGGTCTGATTTATGAAACAAACTAAGAATCTCTATCCTTCCATCTGAATGTGAGTCCGTGGTCATTGGCTTTGTGTCCGTTACGGTGCTTTTACTCTGGGCATTTCTCAGTTGTGCTGCTGTTGCATAACCACGATGCCTCAGAACAAGACGGTTTAGCTGTTGCTTGAAGGGGCAATCTGCAGCTGATCCATCAATTTTTTGTTGTTGTTGACTATATTAACAAAAGTATGTGGACACCCCTTAAAATTAGTGGATTTGACCCGTTTCTTACAGGTGTATAAAATCTAGCGCAAGCCATGCGATTTCCATAGACGAACATTGTCATAAAAAATGGCCTTACTGAAGAGCTCAGTGGCTTTCAATGTAGCACCGTCATAAGTCGCCACCTTTCCAACAAGCCAGTTCGTCAAATGTTTGCCCTGCAAGATCCCCAGGGTGGCTGCAAGAGCTGCCCGTCAACTGTAAGTGCTGTTATCGTGACGTGGAAAAGTCTAGCAGGAACAACGGCTCAGCCGCGAAGTGGTAGGACACACAAGCTCATAAAATGGGAACGCCGAGTGCTGAAGCGCGTAGCAGGAACAACGGCTCAGCCGCGAAGTGGTAGGACACACAAGCTCATAAAATGGGAACGCCGAGTGCTGAAGCGCGTAGCAGGTAAAAATAGTCTGTCCTCGGTTGCAACACTCACTACAGAGTTCCAAACTGCCTCTGGAAGCAACGTCAGCACAATAACTGCTCGTCGGGAGCTTCATGAAATGGGTTTCCACGGCCGAGCAGCCGCACACAAGCCTAAGATCACCATGCGCAATGCCAAGCGTCCTGCTGGAGTGGTGGAAAGCGAGGCACCATTGGACCCTGGAGCAGTAGAAACGCGTTCTCTGGAGTGATGGATCACGCAGTCCAACAGATTAATCTGGGTTTGGCGGATGCCAGGAAAATGCTACCTTCCCCAATACATAGTGCCAACTGTAAAGTTTGGTGGAGGAGGAATAATGATCTGGGGCTGTTTTTTTCATGGTTCGGACTAGACCCCTTAGTTCCTGTGAAGGAAAATCTTAACATTACAGCATACGTTCTAGAAAATTCTGTGCTTCCAACTTTGTATATACCCATTTGATTCTTGAAGAATACAACTTAGAAATGCCTAATGAGCTTAGTTCAACTGTAGTACCCCATCAGAACCAAAATATAAGCTTGTTTTACTCCAATGTTTGTAAACAAAGTAAATGTAAACAAACACTTTTGAACATTTTCTGTACGTCACGGTAACAATGTTGTGACTTTGTCAAAAATCAACCATGGAGTGTTGACGTTGTTCCATGGTTATGTGTTTGACCTTCAGACAACATCTTTTCAATTAGAGTTAATGCAGACTCTAAATGCACATGGTTCATTGTGACATGTTGGACGTGCCCAATGGACAATACAACCTAGACATGGCATTTTACTTACTGTGAGTATGCTCTTTCAATTGTATAAAGATTTTTTTCCCCTCCAATGTCGGTTAATTTATGTTGAATGTATGTTTGTTGAATGGTATCATATACATATATAAATGTGATTGAAAAATCATTATTTCATTTTTTTTAATGAGAGTGACATCATTAAGGATTTGACAGAATTGCATGATTTTGATAGTGATGTCATAAAGACAAAGTGATTTTGATAGTGATGTCATAAAGACAAAGTGATTTTGATAGTGATGTCATGAAGACAAAGTGATTTTGATAGTGATGTCATGAAGACACAGTGATTTTGATAGTAATGTCATAAAGACAAAGTGATTTTGATAGTGATGTCATGAAGACAAAGTGATTTTGATAGTGATGTCATGAAGACAAAGTGATTTTGATAGTGATGTCATAAAGACACAGTGATTTTGATAGTAATGTCATAAAGACAAAGTGATTTTGATAGTAATGTCATAAAGACAAAGTGATTTTGATAGTGATGTCATGAAGACACAGTGATTTTGATAGTAATTGTAACGGCTGATTTCCTCCTCTTCAGCCGTTACAATTACTATCAAAATGGCAGCTCCTGGCTGGCTGGCTCTGGCAGCTCCTGTCTGGCGGACGGCTCTGGCAGCTCCTGTCTGGCGGACGGCTCTGGCTGCTCCTGTCTGGCGGACGGCTCTGGCTGCTCCTGTCTGGCGGACGGCTCTGGCTGCTCCTGTCTGGCGGACGGCTCTGGCTGCTCCTGTCTGGCGGACGGCTCTGGCTGCTCCTGTCTGGCGGACGGCTCTGGCTGCTCCTGTCTGGCGGACGGCTCTGGCTGCTCCTGCCTGGCGGACGGCTCTGGCTGCTCCTGCCTGGCGGACGGCTCTAGCGGCTCGGGACAGTCGGACAGACTGACGGCTCGGGACAGACGGGCAGCTCTGACGGCTCGGGACAGACGGGCAGCTCTGACGGCTCGGGACAGACGGGCGGCTCAGATGACGCTGGGCAGGCAGGCAGTTCAGACAGCGCTGGGCAGGCAGGCAGTTCAGACAGCGCTGGGCAGGCAGGCAGTTCAGGCAGCGCTGGGCAGGCAGGCAGCTCAGACAGCGCTGGGCAGGCAGGCAGCTCAGACAGCGCTGGGCAGGCAGGTACACCTGTAGGGAGGAGACGGAGAGACAGCCTGGTGCGGAGGGCTGCCACCGGAGGACTGGTACGTGGAGGTGGCACCGGATATACCGGACCGTGAAGGAGGACACGCGCTCTTGAGCACCAAGCCCGCCCAACCTTACCAGGTTGAATGGTCCCCGTAGCCCTGCCAGTGCGGTGAGGTGGAATAGCCCGCACTGGGCTATGCTGGCGAACCGGGGACACCATTTGTAAGGCTGGTGCCATGTACGCCGGCCCGAGGAGACGCACTGGAGACCAGATGCGTTGGGCCGGCTTCATGACACCCGGCTCGATGCCCAACCTAGCCCTACCAGTGCAGCGATGTGGAATAGCCCGCACTGGGCTAAGCACGCGTACTGGGGACACCGTGCGCTCCACCGCATAACAACACGGTGTCTGACCAGTACAACGCCATCTCACTCCACGGTAAGCAACGGGGAGTTGGCTCAGGTCTCCTACCCGGCTTTGCCACACTTCGCGTGTGCCCCAAACCCAAAACATTTTTGGGTCTGACTCTCGGGCTCCCAACCGCGTCGCCGCGCTGCCTCATACCAGCGCCTCTCTGCCTTCGCTGCCTCCAACTCTGCCTTGGGACGGCGATATTCCCCTGGCTGAGCCCAGGGTCCTTTGCCGTCCAGGATCTCTTCCCAAGTCCAGGAGTCCTGTGTCTGCTGCTGCTGTCGCTGCCCTTTCCCACTCTGCTTGGTCCTTTGGTGGTGGGTGTTTCTGTAACGGCTGATTTCCTCCTCTTCGTCTGAAGAGGAGGTGTAGGGATCGGACCAAAATGCAGAGTGGAAAGTGTCCATGTTTTATTAACAATTAAACTAAACACTACACGAAACAAAATAACAAAAGAGAATCTAACCGACAAACAGTCCCGTGTGGCACAACTACATACACGGAAGACAAACACCCACCAACCACACGTGAAACCCCAGCTGCCTAAGTATGATTCTCAATCAGAAATAACGATTGACAGCTGCCTCTGATTGAGAATCATACCAGGCCGAACACAAAAAACCCAACATAGAAAACACACATAGACAACACACCCCAACTCACGCCCTGACCATACTAAATAAATACAAAATAAGGGAAAATAAGGTCAGGAACGTGACAGTAATGTCAAAAAGACACAGTGATTTTGATGGTGATGTCATAAAGACTCAAATTGATTTTGATAGTAATGTCATAAAGACACAGTGATTTTGATAGTGATGTCATGAAGACAGAGTGATTTTGATAGTGATGTCATAAAGACAGAGTGATTTTGATAGTGATGTCATAAAGACAAAGTGATTTTGATAGTAATGTCATGAAGACAACATGATTTTAATAGTAATGTCATAAAGACTCAAAGTGTAAATAGAATCTGACGGTATTCTGTGAACCTTTCCTGGTTTTCATAAAATGGCAATAACATTGTTTAATTTAGACGGCATTATGAATAGCTTTTCCATATGTTTACAGTTAAGTCACAATTTGTGTTTTTAATTTTCCTGACTATAATGTCAGTATTCTCTCTGTTACATTGCTCAGTGTGCCAACACCTTGTTGTGTGATGGCTTGTAATTGTTTTAGCGAAACAAAGTGAAAATGTGGAGTATTGGCCCAGTCATATGTTCTATCACACGTAAAGGAATGCCCAGTGAAGAACAGAAAGGCGCAGGGGTGTTAGGCCAATCCTACGCACTTAACACTGAATCATACGTCGCAAAGTCATCTTAAATGTCTTATTGTGACTCAAAATCAAGACAGCTGAAGGAGAGGGAAAAAATGGGATTAGGGTGACGTTCTATTTCCTGTCTAAATCCAACATGTACCCAAAGTCACCCACTTAGCAACGTTTATGATGGCCATGTCGCTAAGGGAAACAACGTAGAATTATCCAAACTCACAGAATTCAGTATTCAGTCAACGCGGTAGTGCACTTAGCAGATAAAATGGAGGCTTTTGTTAAAGCAATTCCCTTAAAAGCCCTTATGTGAAAGAAATAGGCCTACTCTCTGAGCCCTCCTCCCAGCACAGATCATAGACATGGGGCCTGAAGGAAAATGGTGGCTCAGTGATGATTAGGCCTATTCATTTATTGGCCTATTAAACTTAGGCCTATTCATTTTTTTTATCCTATTAAATGTAGGCCTATTCATTTATTGTCCTATTAAATTTAGGCCTATTCATTTATTGTCCTATTAAATTTAGGCCTATTCATTTTTTGTCCTATTAAACTTAGGCCTATTCATTTTTTGTCCTAATAAACTTAGGCCTATTAATGTTTTGTCTTATTAAATGTAGGCCTTTTCATTTATTCTTGCCAGGCCATCATTGTAAATAAGATTTTTTATTTTCCCCGTAATTTACCTGCCTGGTAAAATAAAACTTAAAGATAAACTAATCCACAAATGTTTTGGTGTTTGTGAGTTCTGTCACACGATCCTTTACATGATCAAGTTATTAAACTAGCCGATATGATGCTGCTGTTTTACACTTCCATCTCTTCCAGTAGATCATTTATTTTTGGGAGGTAATTTACATATGAAAGGAATTGCAAGATTATTTTTAAAGAATCTTTTTTTTTGTTGCTGTTTCTTCTCAAAGACGTTGAAAATGTATTCGTTAAGAGATAATTGAGAGATATTACTGAACTGATGCATCGATTGTCATCCGTACCAGTCTGCTCTGATTAACAGTGTATTTGAACAGTAGTTACACTGATTGAGCCGACATTTGCCGCAGTGCATTCTCCTCTAACACGGGAACATTGCCTTTTACATTTCAATCACATTGTAACGCTGAACTTCTGCAATACAGATTGAATAGAGCCCTAAGGTTTAAACAGGCATAATGTTTATTCATCTGTCAACTCTTAGAGGTAAAGTTCCCTGTTTTGGGGACCTGCGTGGTTCTGGCTGACATTTTGACTTATAAATCGATCTGTGCACACCATAGATCAAAATGACTGATTATGTCTCTTTTGCCTGTGTGAAGCAGGATGTGAAATATGACACCACTTGAAGCTGGGATGTCCCTCATACCATTTCATTTGCTCTTCCGACTGTCCATCAACTCCTGGCTCAACCCTATACCCTCATATGCCTGGAATCCTGACATCGCAGCGCAGCAGGAGAGATTGGTTTACTCTTCCTGGGGTTTATTATGGATCCCCATTAGTTTCTCCCAAGGCAGCAGCTACTCTTCCTGGGGTTTATTATGGATCCCCATTAGTTCCTGCCAAGGCAGCAGCTACTCTTCCTGGGGTTTATTATGGATCCCCATTAGTTCCTGCCGAGGCAGCAGCTACACTTCCTGGGGATTATTATGGATCCCCATTAGTTCCTGCCGAGGCAGCAGCTACACTTCCTGGGGTTTATTATGGATCCCCATTAGTTCCTGCCAAGGCAGCGGCTACTCTTCCTGGGGTTTATTATGGATCCCCATTAGTTCCTGCCAAGGCAGCAGCTACTCTTCCTGGGGTTTATTATGGATCCCCATTAGTTCCTGCCAAGGCAGCAGCTACTCTTTCTGGGGTCCAGCAAAATTAAGGCAGTTATACAATTTTAAAAACATTACAATACATTCAAGTTTATGCGGGAGAGATTTATTATAAACAAAAAGTGTGCAATGCATCGATCTACGAGACCGATTATAAATTATAAATCAATTATAAATTGTCTGTCCAAAAACGCTTATACCCTTGGGGGAACAGTTAGGGTAGATCTATATAAAGAGGTTATTTCCTGTTTGTAGCATTCCTCTATTCTCTATGAGGAAAAGTTTCCAGTTTTCTTGTGTTCTCTCAACTCATTAGCATGTTATTCTGAAAGACTTGTGTGATCCGCCACCTTAAGGACACAGTTATACTTAACATGCCCTGAGCTCTAGGTCTCTATGAATCTTCTGGTGCGTAATGTTCTACACTTGTATAACACAATTAAACAAATGTCTTATGCTTCATGTAACACCCTAACCAATCCAGGCTAGCCCCAGTGCCCAACACACACAGGCACACACACAGGCATGCTTGCGCACACACACACACACACTCCTGTTGAGTGGCCAGATGTCCAGTGTCTGCCCTGATAGGTCACCTGACCAGGGGTAAAACACGTCTTTTTTTTAAATGAATTACTGCGGCAGAATGTGACAAGTCCAGGGCTGGGTTAACGACCACATAGATATAAATGAGATATTATGGTTAGAGGTCCACAAGGCTCTGGGTTATTTCCTATTCATAACACATCCTCTCTACCAGTTAGATTTACACAATGGCGTGTCCAGAACATTTAGAATGGGTTGGCCACATTGGGGCCCCAGACCCAGGTTGGTTTTAATATAATTATGGAAAGGCACACACCTGTCTATATGAGGTCCCACAATTGACAGTGAACGTTAGAGCAAAAAAAACAAACCATGAGGTCAAAGGAATTCTCTGTAGAGCTCCGAGACAGGATTCTGTCAATGCACAGATCTGGAGATGGGTACCAAAAAATGTCTGCAGCATTGAAGGTCCCCAAGAACACAGTGGCCTCCATCAAACTCAAATGGAAGAAGTTTAGAACCACCAAGACCCTTCCTAGAGCTGGCCGCCCGGCCAAACTGAGCAATCAGGGGAGAAGGTTCTTGGTCAGGGAGGTGACCAAGAACCCAATGGTCACTTTGACAGAGCTCCAGAGTTTCTCTGTAGAGATGGGAGAACCTTCCAGAAGGGCAACCATCTCTGCAACACTCCACCAATCAGGCCTTTATGGTAGAATGGCCAGATGGAAGCCACCCCTCAGTAAAAAGCACATGACAGCCCACTTGGAGTTTGCCAAAAGGCTCCTAAAGGACTCAGACCATGATAAAAAAGATTCTCTGGTCTGATAAAACCAAGACTGAACTCTTTAAACTGAATTCCAAGCGTCACGTCTGTCGGAAACCTAGCACGATCCCTACAGTGAAGCATGATAGTGGCAGCATCAATGCTGTGGGGATGTTTTTAAGCGGCAGGGACTGGGAGACTAGTCAGGATTGAGGGAAAGATGAACGGAGCAAAGTACAGAGAGATCCTTGATGAAAATCTGCTCCAGAGCACTCAGGACCTCAGACTGGGGCAAATGTTTACCTTCCAATAGGAAAATAGCTCTAAGAACACTGCCAAGACAATGTAGGAGTGGAATATCCTTGAGTGTTTTAGCCAGAGCCTGGACTTGAACCTGATCGAAAATCTCTTGAGAGACCTGAAAATAGCTGTACAGCGACGCTCCCCATCAAATCAAATGTATTTATATAGCCCTTCTTACATCAGCTAATATCTCAAAGTGCTGTACAGAAACCCAGCCTAAAACCCCAAACAGCATGCAATGCAGGTGTAGAAGCACGGTGGCTAGGAAAAACTCCCTAGAAAGACAAAAACCTAGGAAGAAACCTAGAGAGGAACCAGGCTATGAGGGGTGGCCAGTCCTCTTCTGGCTGTGCCGGGTGGAGATTATAACAGAACATGGCCAAGATGTTCAAATATTCATGAATTACCAGCATGGTCAAATAATAATAATCACAGTAGTTGTCGAGGGTGCAGCAAGTCAGCACCTCAGGAGTAAATGTCAGTTGGCTTTTCATAGCCGATCATTAAGAGTATCTCTACCGCTCCTGCTGTCTCTAGAGAGTTGAACAGCAGGTCTGGGACAGGTAGCACGTCCGGTGAACAGGTCAGGGTTTCATAGCTGCAGGCAGAACAGTTGAAACTGGAGCAGCAGCACGGCCAGGTGGACTGGGGACAGCAAGGAGTCATCATGCCAGATAGTCCTGAGACATGGTCCTAGGGCTCAGGTCCTCCGAGAGAGAGAAAGACAGAATTAGAGAGAGCATACTTAAATTCACACAGGACACCGGATAAGACAGGAGAAGTACTCCAGATATAACAAACTGACTCTAGCCCCCCGACACATAAACTACTGCAGCATAAATACTGGAGGCTGAGACAGGAGGGGTCAGGAGACACTGTGGCCCCATCCGATGATACCCCCGGACAGGACCAAACAGGAAGGATATAACCCCACCCACTTTGCCAAAGCACAGCCCCCACACCACTAGAGGGATATCTTCAACCACCAACTTACCATCCTGAGACAAGGCCGAGTATAGCCCACAAAGATCTCCGCCACAGCACAAACCAAGGGGGGGCACCAACCCAGACAAGAAGATCACGTCAGTAACTCAACCCACTCAAGTGACGCACCCCTCCCAGGGACGGCATGAAAGAGCACCAGTAAGCAAGTGACTCAGCCCCTGTAATAGGGTTAGAGGCAGAGAATCCCAGTGGAGAGAGGGGAACCGGCCAGGCAGAGACAGCAAGGGCGGTTTGTTGCTCCAGAGCCTTTCCGTTCACCTTCACACTCCTGGGCCAGACTACACTCAATCATATGACCCACTGAAGAGATGAGTCTTCAGTAAAGACTTAAAGGTTGAGACCGAGTCTACGTCTCTCACATGGGTAAGCAGACCATTCCATAAAAATGGAGCTCTATAGGAGAAAGCCCTGCCTCCAGCTGTTTGCTTAGAAATTCTGGGGACAGTAAGGAGGCCTGCGTCTTGTGACCGTAGCGTACGTGTAGGTATGTACGGCAGGACCAAATCGGAAAGATATGTAGGAGCAAGCCCATGTAATGCTTTGTAGGTTAACAGTAAAACCTTGAAATCAGCCCTTGCCTTAACAGGAAACCAGTGTAGGGAAGCTAGCACTGGAGTAATATGATCAAATTTTGGGTTCTAGTCAGGATTCTAGCAGCCGTATTTAGCACTAACTGAAGTTTATTTAGTGCTTTATCCGGGTAGCCAGAAAGTAGAGCATTGCAGTAGTCTAACCTAGAAGTAACAAAAGCATGGATTCATTTTTCTGTATCATTTTTGGGCAGAAAGGTTCTGATTTTTGCAATGTTACGTAGATGGAAAAAACCTGTCCTTGAAATGGTCTTGATATGTTCGTCAAAAGAGAGATCAGGGTCCAGAGTAACGCCGAGGTCCTTCACAGTTTTATTTGAGACGACTTTACAACCATCAAGATTAATTGTCAGATTCAACAGAAGATCTCTTTGTTTCTTGGGACCTAGAACAAGCATCTGTGTTTTGTCCGAATTTAAAAGTAGAAAGTTTTCAGCCATCCACTTCCTTATGTCTGAAACACAGGCTTCTAGCGAGGGCAATTTTGGGGCTTCACCATGTTTCATTGAAATGTACAGCTGTGTGTCATCCGCGTAGCAGTGAAAGTTAACATTATGTTTTCGAATAACATCTCCAAGAGGTAAAATATATAGTGAAAACAATAGTGGTCCCAAAACGTAACCTTGAGGAACACCGAAATGTACTATTGATTTGTCAGAGGACAAATCATTCACAGAGACAAACTGATATCTTTCCGACAGATAAGATCTAAACCAGGCCAGAACTTGTCCGTGTAGACCAATTTGGGTTTCCAATCTCTCCAAAAGAATGTGGTGATCGATGGTATCAAAGGCAGCACTAAGGTCTAGGAGCACGAGGACAGATGCAGAGCCTCGGTCTGACGCCATTGAAAGGTAATTTACCACCTTCACAAGTGCAGTCTCAGTGCTATGATGGGGTCTAAAACCAGAATGAAGCATTTCGTATACATTGTTTGTCTTCAGGAAGGCAGTGAGTTGCTGCACAACAGCTTTTTCAAAACAATTTGAGAGGAATGGAAGATTCGATATAGGCCGATAGTTTTTTTATATTTTCTGGGTCAACGTTTGGCTTTTTCAAGAGAGGTTTTATTACTGCCACTTTTAGTGAGTTTGGTACACATCCGGTGGATAGGGAGCCGTTTATTATGTTCAACATAGGAGGGCCGAGCACAGGAAGCAGCTCTTTCAGTAGTTTAGTTGGAATAGGATCAAGTATGCAGCTTGAAGGTTTAGAGGCCATGATTATTTTCATCATTGTGTCAAGAGATATAGTACTAAAACACTTAAGTGTCTCTCTTGATCCTAGGTCCTGGCAGAGTTGTGCAGACTCAGGACAGCTGAGCTTTGGAGGAATACTCTGATTTAAAGAGGAGTCCGTAATTTGCTTTCTAATGATCATGATCTTTTCCTCAAAGAAGTTCATGAATTTATCACTGCTGAAGTGAAAGCCATCCTCACTTAGGGAATGCTGCTTTTTAGTTAGCTTTGTGACAGTATCAAAAATACATTTAGGATTGTTCTTATTTTCCTCAATTAAGTTGGAAAAATAGGATGATCGAGCAGCAGTGAGGGCTCTTCGGTACTGCACGGTACTGTCTTTCCAAGCTAGTCAGAAGACTTCCAGTTGTGTGGCGCCATTTCCGTTCCAATTTTCTGGAAGCTTGCTTCAGAGCTCGGGTATTTTCTGTATACCAGGGAGCTAGTTTCTTATGACAAATGATTTTAGTTTTTAGGGGTGCGACTGCATCTAGGGTATTGCGCAAGGTTAAATTGAGTTCCTCAGTTAGGTGGTTAACTGATTTTTGTCCTCTGACGTCCTTGGGTAGGCAGAAGGAGTCTGGAAGGGCATCAAGGAATCTTTGTGTTGTCTGAGAATTTAAAGCACGACTTTGGAAGCTCCTTGGTTGGGGTTTGAGCAGATTATTTGTTGCGATTGCAAACGTAAATAAATGGTGGTCCGATAGTCCAGGATTATGAGGAAAAACATTAAGTTCTACAACATTTATTCCATGGGACAAAACTAGGTCCAAAGTATGACTGTGGCAGTGAGTAGGTCCAGAGACATGTTGGACAAAACCCACTGAGTAGATGATGGCTCCGAAAGCCTTTTGGAGTGGGTCTGTGGACTTCTCCATGTGAATATTAAAATCACCAAAAATGTGAATATTATCTGCTATGACTACAAGGTCCGTTAGGAATTGAGGGAACTCAGAGAGGAACGCTGTATATGGCCCAGGAGGCCTGTAAACAGTAGCTATAAAAAGTGATTGAATAGGCTGCATAGATTTCATGACTAGAAGCTCAAAAGACGAAGACGTCATTTTTTTTTTTGTAAATTGAAATTTGCCATCGTAAATGTTCGCAACACCTCCGCCTTTGCGGGATGCACGGGGGATATGGTCACTAGTGTAACCAGGAGGTGAGGCCTCATTTAACAAAGTAAATTCATCAGGCTTAAGCCATGTTTCAGTCAGGCCAATCACATCAAGATTATGATCAGTGATTAGTTCATTGACTATAACTGCCTTTGAAGTGAGGGATCTAACATTAAGTAACCCTATTTTGAGATGTGAGGCATCACGATCTCTTTCAATAATGGCAGGAATGGAGGTCTTTATCCTAGTGAGATTGCTAAGGCGAACACCGCCATGTTTAGTTTTGCCCAACCTAGGTCGAGGCACAGACACGGTCTCAATGGGGATAGCTGAGCTGACTACACTGACTGTGCTAGTGGCAGACTCCACTAAGCTGGCAGGTTGGCTAACAGCCTGCTGTCTGGCCTGCACCCTATTTCATTGTGGAGCTAGTGTCCAACCTGACAGAGCGTGAGAGGATCTGCAGAGAAGAATGGGAGAAACTCCCCAAATACAGGTGTGCCAAGCTTGTAGCGTCATACCCAAGAAGACTCAAGGCTGTAATCACTACCGAAGATGCTTCAACAAAGTACAGACTCAAGGGTCTGAATACTTATGTCTCACCCTGATCTGTCTCACCTGTCTTTGTGATTGTCTCCACATTAATCCTCCCGTGTATGATAGTTTTTGCCTGCCTCACTAACAACGTCTTTTTGTCTATTCCCTTCCTGTACTTTAGCCTTCGGATTTCCTGTTATCAACCTATTGCCTGATCTCCCGGACAACGTTACTAGCCTTTTCCCCGCCTGCACTGTTGTCCTTTTTGGTGTAGAGGACCATGTAAAAATGATTCAAACAGGACTAGTTATGAATGTCAAGCTGTAAACATACTCTCTCTAGATTTTACCTTTGTGCCAACTACACTGAGTGTAAAAAAAACATTAAATTAATTATTAGCACCATGGGGATGACTAATACAGATTAATGTTTCAACATTTCAAACTAAAATGTTTTAATTTAATTGGGGTTTTTGGTATGGAAACATGAAGGTGATGAAGTTTCTGTGAAGGTCATTACAGATAATGTAGTAGTACTTTATCAAACTTAAAGCATCCAAATGTGTTCCCCAGATCCCTTTCTCTCTCCGTCTGGGACATCCAAATGTGTTCCCCAGATCCCTTTCTCTCTCTCCGTCTGGGACATCCAAATGTGTTTCCCAGATCCCTTTCTCTCTCTCCGTCTGGGACATCCAAATGTGTTCCCCAGATCCCTTTCTCTCTCCGTCTGGGACATCCAAATGTGTTCCCCAGATCCCTTTCTCTCTCCGTCTGGGGGAACGTGGACACCATGACAACGTGTACATTTAGTTCCACTACTGACAGCTTTATTGAGCTGTTAGATCTCTCCATCAATTGACTCCCCCCCTCCTCTCTCCACTTGGCTTGCATGGATAGTGGAGGAGGGGAAGAAGCTGATCTCAGCACTCCCAAACCACATCTAGATAAGTTCAAATCTACTCCCAAAATCCAATCTCCATATATCAAAAGCTGATGGAAATTAAGGATATCAAATTCTGTTTAAATTTGTGGCACCTTTTGAGGATGGTCAAACAGAAGGTACACTACATGACCAAAAGTATGTGGACACCTGCTCGTCCAAACATCTCATTTCAAATTCATGGGCATTAATATGGAGTTGGTCCCTACTTTTGCAGCTATAACAGCCCCCACTCTTCTGGGAAGGCTTTCCACTAGATGTTGGAACCTTGCTGCGGGGACTTGTGTCCTTTCAGCCACATTGTCATGCTGAAACAGGAAAGTTGTAACAAAGTTGGAAGCCCAGAATCATATACAATGTCATTGTATGCTGTAGTGTTAAGACTCCACATCACTGGGGCCTAGCCCGAACCATGAAAAACAGCCCCAGAACATTATTCCTCCTCCACCAAACTTTACAGTTGGCACTATGCATTCGGGCAGGTAGCATTCTCCTGGTAGCCGCCAAACCCAGATTCGTCTGTCAGACTGCCAGATGATGAAGCGTGATTCATCACTCCAGATAACGCGTTTCCACTGCTCCACAGTGCAAGCTTTACACCACTCCAGCCAACGTTTGGCATAGCGCATGGTGATCTTAGGCCTGTGTGCAGCTGTGTGTGGCATACCACTTCACGGCTGAGCCGTTGTTGCTCCTAGACGTTTACATTTCACAGTAACAGCACTTGAGACAGTGGTCAACTATTAAGTATTTTTAACAGTTATGTAAAGAATTTCAGATACCAGCCTGGCCTCAGAGCCATATGAAAAAAAATACTTTACGAATTTCTGATACAGAAACGACAGAAAGTAGGGAGACAGAAAGTAGGAACATTGGTTGGGGAGGATGGGTGAGGATGGGTGAGGATGGGTGAGGATGGGGGAGGATGGGTGAGGATGGGTGAGGATGGGGGAGGATGGGGGAGGATGGGGGAGGATGGGTGAGGATGGGTGAGGATGGGGGAGGATGGGTGAGGATGGGTGAGGATGGGTGAGGATGGGGGAGGATGGGTGAGGATGGGTGAGGATGGGTGAGGATGGGGGAGGATGGATGAGGATGGGGGAGGATGGGGGAGGATGGGTGAGGATGGGGGAGGATGGGGGAGGATGGGTGAGGATGGGTGAGGATGGGGGAGGATGGGGGAGGATGGGTGAGGATGGGTGAGGATGGGTGAGGATGGGTGAGCGTAATCCACGACAGTCTAGTAATCCAGAGGTTGCATGTTCCAGTTGCGTCAGGAACAACTGTAGCAATTTACCCCTACACCCTTATTCTAAACTTAACCCAATCCACCGAACCTGCTACATTAATTCACCTACATTTTCACATTTTAGTTCTCCTAACCTTTGTCATTAGTTCATCAATTCTCCCCGTAATTCTCTTTTGTTGTTACAGCGCAACAAGCAACCTGGTCTCACATAAAGACATGCAATACTATACATCCTCCAAGACATATGATGAATTACATCTTCCAATTCGTATGCTATTGTACGATTGGGTGAGACGTATGATACTATACGTCCTCTAATTCATTTTATATTGTACGACCGCTATTCCATTCGTAATGTAACCTAAAGTAACATAACATCTTAAACTAAATGGAGTGTCACAGATGTTTGTACAGAATAATACAAATTGCCCTGAGACTACGTTGATTTGTGTAACAACTGACAGCTATGAACATAAACTGATCAAACTGAATGAATAAAAATAGATAATTATTTAATTTATATTTTATATGTACCCTATACAACCCTTTGTTGATTCTTATTTTTGTTACTTTTGCATGTTGGTGGGTTTGCTAAGTGTTGGTGGGTTTGCTAAGTGTTGGTGGGTTTGCTAAGTGTTGGTGGGTTTGCTAAGTGAGTGTGCAAAGAGTTGGTGGATTTGCTAAGTTGATTTACCAAGTGTTAGTGGGTTTGCTAAGCGGGTTTGCCAAGTGTTAGTGGGTTTGCTAAGCTGGTTTGCTAAGTGTTAGGTTGGGTTTGCTAAGCTGGTCTGCTAAGTGTTAGGTTGGGTTTGCTAAGCTGGTCTGCTAAGTGTTAGGTTGTGTTTGCTAAGCTGGTCTGCTAAGTGTTAGGTTGGGTTTGCTAAGCTGGTCTGCTAAGTGTTAGGTTGGGTTTGCTAAGCTGGTCTGCTAAGTGTTAGGTTGGGTTTGCTAAGCTGGTCTGCTAAGTGTTAGGTTGGGTTTGCTAAGTGTTGGTGGGTTTGCTAAGTGCCGGTGTATTTGCCAAGTGTTGTTGGATTTGCTAAGTGGGTTCGCTAAGTGTTGGTGGGTTTGCTAAGCTGGTCTGCTAAGTGTTAGGCGGGTTTGCTAAGTGTTGGTGGGTTTGCTAAGTGTCGGTGTATATGCTAAGTGGGTTTGCTAAGTGTCGTCGGGTTTGCTAAGTAGGTTTGCTAAGTGTCGGTGTATTTGCTAAGTGGATTTGCTAAGTGTTGGTGTATTTGCTAAGTAGGTGTGCTAAGTGCTGTTGGATTTGCTAAGTAGGTGTGCTAAGTGTTGTTGGATTTGCTAAGTGTTGGTGGGTGTGCTAAGTGTTGTTGGATTTGCTAAGTGTTGGTGGGTATGCTAAGTGTTGGACAATAATAGGCTATTTTCTCTCTAAGATGTCAGAAGGGGGTGTGTGACTGCAATAGCACAATGTTCCAAGATTATTTATAATACGGTTATTTCTTTGAAATAATTTAGCATTGTGCAGAATTACATTTCCAGTCTTCACAGCATGATGAATGCTGTCGCTGTCTGGAAGATAATGATTTAAAAGCCCACACCTGAAAATCACCTTTTACATTCATGGACCTGTCCTTGTCAGCAATCAAAGACTAGAGCCACCATTCTATTCATTAGATGTGCACATGTACAGTATTCAAGGTGTCTTTATTTTTTCTTTCAAACATATAGTAGTTTGTCCTTGCCATTGTTGATCAAAGCCTGCTTTGAGGGTTGGTTTGGGTGGATTTGTTGCCTTTGCTAAGGGAGCTGTGGCAATAACGTAGTAAAAACCCATCACACTTCAAAAGTGAACTGAGTTTAATTGAAGTTTGTAACATCGCAGTGCCTTTTGAGCAAACTTCTGTTGCCATGGTTGCTTGGTTTCCATGGAGCAGTCCAAACCCCGCCTCTCTTCCTGTCTGCTCCCGAAGCCCTTCCCCCTTAGAACTGAAATTCCATATGAGCTTTTTATTGTTTGACCTTAAGAAAACACAATATAAAGGGCCATAAATAGACTTTTACTGGTCTGTATCGAATATTTATCCTCATTCACGCTCTGTAGAGCATGACAAATGAAGGGGAGGTTCAGCAATAACAAAACAAAAAAAATCCCTTTTCGCAATTTACCTCATTCTGAGTAGCCAAAAAAGTCAGCAAAGCTGGATCAACAAAAACAACTCATCAAGCTATTAGTTTTTATATTTTCTACAAATTGTTGACAGTAATGATTCTTATTACCAATGTACAAACCACAACCTCAGTGGTGGGAGTTGACTTAAGGTAAGGGGAGAGTTAAGAGTCTGGTGTCAACAATGTAGATTTAAGAGTAACAAGTGACTGATAGCCTGAGAACTTGTCTCTTTAGCTAACATTCCATTACCAGATACTCTTTGCCATTGATCGACTGTCTATTTGTTAAATGTTTGTCATGCATTAAAAAGATAAATTGTAATTGTGTGTAATGTCCTTTTTAGTTCTATGTTGGACCCACCGAAGATAAGCTGAAATCATGGCGTCAGCTAACGGGGATCCTAATAAAAATGTAAATCACAAAGCAGCCTTCACTATAAAGAATGAAGTCATAAATAGCAACTTATCTGATATACCAAGTAGGTCTTCATTAAATTGAGCCATTGTTCAAATTCCCCATTGTACCTCAACTCCAACGGTTTATCTTCTCTGCACCTCCCTATGATGCGTTTCAGGAAAACGTAGGCACATTTATTCAAGTGCCAGTGGAACTATGGTATTCAGTTTTCCAACAGCGACGAATGTGGGTTTTGTAAGGCGATCAACACAGACAACCTGGGGACACTGATAAGCCACATTGTGATTTTCCTCCCTGCAGTGTTATCCCCAATCAATCACATTCCCAACCCAGACTGCTGAGAGTATTCCCAATCAATCACATTCCCAACCCAGACTGCTAAGAGTATCCCCAATCAATCACATTCCCAACCCAGACTGCTGAGAGTATCCCCAATCAATCACATTCCCAACCCAGACTGCTGAGAGTATTCCCAATCAATCACATTCCCAACCCAGACTGCTGAGAGTATTCCCAATCAATCACATTCCCAACCCAGACTGCTGAGAGTATCCCCAATCAATCACATTCCCAACCCAGACTGCTGAGAGTATTCCCAATCAATCACATTCCCAACCCAGACTGCTGAGAGTATTCCCAATCAATCACATTCCCAACCCAGACTGCTGAGAGTATTCCCAATCAATCACATTCCCAACCCAGACTGCTGAGAGTATTCCCAATCAATCACATTTACAACCCAGACTGCTGAGAGTATTCCCAATCAATCACATTCCCAACCCAGACTGCTGAGAGTATTCCCAATCAATCACATTCCCAACCCAGACTGCTGAGAGTATTCCCAATCAATCACATTCCCAACCCAGACTGCTGAGAGTATTCCCATCTAACACATTTACAACCCAGACTGCTGACAGTATTCCCAGCTAACACATTTACAACCCAGACTGCTGAGAGTATTCCCAGCTAACACATTTACAAACCAGACTGCTGAGAGTATTCCCAGCTAACACATTCCCAACCCAGACTGCTGAGAGTATTCCCAGCTAACACGTTTACAACCCAGACTGCTGAGAGTATTCCCAGCTAACACATTCCCAACCCAGACTGCTGAGAGTATTCCCAGCTAACACATTCCCAACCCAGACTGCTGAGAGTATTCCCAGCTAACACGTTTACAACCCAGACTGCTGAGAGTATTCCCAGCTAACACATTCCCAACCCAGACTGCTGAGAGTATTCCCAGCTAACACATTTACAACCCAGACTGCTGAGAGTATTCCCAGCTAACACATTTACAAACCAGACTGCTGAGAGTATTCCCAGCTAACACATTTACAACCCAGACTGCTGAGAGCATTCCCAGCTAACACATTCCCAACCCAGACTGCTGAGAGTATCCCCAATCAATCACATTCCCAACCCAGACTGCTGAGAGTATTCCCAGCTAACACATTCCCAACCCAGACTGCTGAGAGTATTCCCAGCTAACACATTCCCAACCCAGACTGCTGAGAGTATTCCCAGCTAACACATTCCCAACCCAGACTGCTGAGAGTATTCCCAGCTAACACATTCCCAACCCAGACTGCTGAGAGTATTCCCAGCTAACACATTCCCAACCCAGACTGCTGAGAGTATTCCCAGCTAACACGTTTACAACCCAGACTGCTGAGAGTATTCCCAGCTAACACATTCCCAACCCAGACTGCTGAGAGTATTCCCAGCTAACACATTTACAACCCAGACTGCTGAGAGTATTCCCAGCTAACACATTCCCAACCCAGACTGCTGAGAGTATTCCCAGCTAACACATTTACAACCCAGACTGCTGAGAGTATTCCCAGCTAACACATTCCCAACCCAGACTGCTGAGAGTATTCCCAGCTAACACATTTGGTTCCTAGGAAGTTGTGGGAACGTATGTTTTTTTGGCTTCCCATTTATTTATTTTTTAAATTGTATTTTTTTCACCTTTATTTAACCAGGTAGGCAAGTTGAGAACAAGTTCATTTACAACTGCGACCTGGTCAAGATAAAGCAAAGCAGTTTTACACATACAACAACAGAGAGTTACACATGGAATAAACAAACATACAATCAATAATACAGTAGAAAAATAAGTCTATATATAATGTGAGCAAATGGTGAGATAAGGGAGGTAAAGGCAATAAATAGGCCATGGTGGCGAAGTAAATACAATATAGCAAGTAAAACACTGGAATGGTAGATTTGCAGTAGATGAGTGTGCAAGGTAGAAATACTGGGGTGCAAAGGAGCAAAATAAATAAATAAATACAGTAGGGGAAGAGGTAGTTGTTTGGGCTATTTATAGATGGGCTATGTACAGGTGCAGTGATCTGTGAGCTGCTCTGACAGCTGGTGCTTAAAGCTAGTGAGGGAGATAAGTGTTTCCAGTTTCATAGATTTTTGTAGTTCATTCCAGTCATTGGCAGCATAGAACTGTAAGGAGGCCAAAGAGGAATTGGCATTGGGGGTGACCAGTGAGATATACTTGCTGGAGCGCGTGCTACGGGTGGGTGCTGCTATGGTGACCAGTGAGCTGAGATAAGGGGGAACTTTACCTAGCAGGGTCTTGTAGATGACCTGGAGCCAGTGGGTTTGGCGATGAGTATGAAGCGAGGGCCAGCCAACGAGAGCGTACAGGTCGCAGTGGTGGGTAGTATATGGGGCTTTGGTGACAAAACGGATGGCACTGTGATAGACTGCATCCAATTTATTGAGTAGGGTATTGGAGGCTATTTTGTAAATGACATCGCCGAAGTCGAGGATCGGTAGGATGGTCAGTTTTACGAGGGTATGTTTGGCAGCATGAGTGAAGGAGGCTTTGTTGCGAAATAGGAAGCCAATTCTAGATTTAACTTTGGATTGGAGATGTCTGATGTGAGTCTGGAAGGAGAGTTTACAGTCTAACCAGACACCTAGGTATTTGTAGTTGTCCACATATTCTAAGTCAGAACCGTCCAGAGTAGTGATGCTGGACGGGTGGGGGCAGCGATCGGTTGAAGAGCATGCATTTAGTTTTACTTGTATTTAAGAGCAGTTGGTGGCCACGGAAGGAGAGTTGTATGGCATTGAAGCTCGTCTGGAGGGTTGTTAACACAGTGTCCAAAGAAGGGCCAGAAGTATACAGAATGGTGTTGTCTGCATAGAGGTGGATCAGTGACTCACCAGCAGCAAGAGCGACATCATTGATGTATACAGAGAAGAGAGTCGGCCCAAGAATTGAACCCTGTGGCACCCCCATAGAGACTGCCAGAGGCCCGGACAACAGGCCCTCCGATTTGACACACTGAACTCTATCAGAGAAGTAGTTGGTGAACCAGGCGAGGTAATCATTTGAGAAACCAAGGCTGTTGAGTCTGCCGATGAGGATGTGGTGATTGACAGAGTCAACCTGACTTGGCCAGGTCAATGAATACGGCTGCACAGTATTGTTTCTTATCGATGGCTGTTAAGATATTGTTTAGGACCGTGAGCGTGGCTGAGGTGCACCCATGACCAGCTCTGAAACCAGATTGCATAGCGGAGAAGGTACGGTGGGATTCGAAATGGTCGGTAATCTGTTTGTTTACTTGGCTTTCGAAGACCTTAGAAAGACAGGGTACGATAGATATAGGTCTGTAGCAGTTTGGGTCAAGAGTGTCCCCCCCCCTTTGAAGAGGGGGATGACCGCAGCTGCTTTCCAATATTTGGGAATCTCAGACGACACGAAAGAGAGGTTGAACAGGCTAGTAATAGGGGTTGCAACAATTTCGGCAGATAATTTTAGAAAGAAAGGGTCCAGATTCTCTCGCCCGGCTGATTTGTAGGGGTCCAGATTTTGCAGCTCTTTCAGAACATCAGCTATCTGGATTTGGGAGAAGGGGAAATGGGGAAGGCTTGGGTGAGTTACTGTGGGGGGTGCAGTGCCTTTGACCGGGGTAGGGGTAGCCAGGTGGAAAGCATGGCCAGCCGTTGAAAAATGCTTATTGAAATTCTCAATTATAGTGGATTTATCGGTGGTGACAGTGTTTCCTATCTTTAGTGCAATGGGCAGCTGGGAGGTGTTCTTATTCTCTATGGACTTTACAGTGTCCCAGAACTTTTTTGAGTTTGTGTTGCAGGAAGCAAATTTCTGCTTGAAAAAGCTAGCCTTGGCATTTCTAACTGCCTGTGTATATTGGTTTCTAACTTCCCTGAAAAGTTGCATATCACGGGGGCTGTTCGATGCTAATGCAGAACGCCACAGGATGTTTTTGTGTTGGTTAAGGGCAGTCAGGTCTGGAGAGAACCAAGGGCTATATCTGTTCCTGGTTCTACATTTATTGAATGGGGCATGCTTATTTAAGATGGTGAGGAAGGCATTTTTAAATGCCTTCCTTTTAAAATGTTTTTAAGATTTTAAATGTTTAAGATGGTGAGGAAGGCATTTTGCTTCTGGGAATGAAGCCATAAGTGCCCTGACCAGTAAAACTCTGCCTGTTCTGGGAACATACAGTATATCACAAAAGTGAGTACACCCCTCACATTTTTGTAAATATTTGGGTATATCTTTTCATGTGACAACACTGAAGAAATGACACTTTGCTACAATGTAAAGTAGTGAGTGTACAGCTTGTATAACAGTGTACATTTGCTGTCCCCTCCAAATAACTCAACACACAGCCATTAATGTCTAAGCCGCTGGCAACAAAAGTGAGTACACCCCTAAGTGAAAATGTCCAAATTGGTCCCAAAGTGTCAATATTTTGTGTGGCCACCATCATTTTTCAGCACTGCCTTAACCCTCTTGGGCATGGAGTTCACCAGAGCTTCACAGGTTGACACTTGAGTCCTCTTCCACTCCTCCATGACGACATCACGGAGCTGGTGGATGTTAGAGACCTTGCATTCCTCCACCTTCCGTTTGAGGATGCCCCACAGATGCTCAATAGGGTTTAGGTCTGTAGACATGCTTGGCCAGTCCATCACCTTTACCCTCAGCTTCTTTAGCAAGGCAGTGGTGGTCTTGGAGGTGTGTTTGGGGTCGTTATCATGTTGGAATACTGCCCTGCAGCCCAGTCTCCGAAAGGAGGGGATCATGCTCTGCTTCAGTATGTCACAGTACATGTTGGCATTCATGGTTCCCTCAATGAACTGTAGCTCCCCAGTGCCGGCAGCACTCATGCAGCCCCAGACCATGACAGTCCCACCACCATGCTTGACTGTAGGCAAGACACACTTGTCTTTGTACTCCTCACCTGGTTGCCGCCAGACACGCTTGACACAATCTGAACCAAATACTTTTATCTTGGTCTCATCAGACCACAGGACATGGTTCCAGTAATCCATGTCCTTAGTCTGCTTGTCTTCAGCAAACTGTTTGCGGGCTTTCTTGTGCATCATCTTAAGAAGAGGCTTCCTTCTGGGACCACAGCCATGCAGACCAATTTGATGCAGTGTACGGCGTATGGTCTGAGCACTGACAGGCTGACCCCCCACCCCTTCAACCTCTGCAGCAATGCTGGCAGCACTCATACGTCTATTTCCCAAAGACAACCTCTGGATATGACGCCAAGCACGTGCACTCAACTTCTTTGGTCAACCATGGCGAGGCCTGTTCTGAGTGGAACCTGTCCAGTTAAACCTCTGTATGGTCTTGTTCACCATGCTGCAGCTCAGTTTCAGGGTCTTGGCAATCTTCTTATAGCCCAGGCCATCTTTATGTAGATCAACAAATATTTTTTTCAGATCCTTAGAGATTTCTTTGCCATGAGGTGCCATGTTGAACTTCCAGTGACCAGTCAGTATGAGGGAGTGTGAGAGCGATGACGCCAAATTTAACACACCTGCTCCCCATTCACACCTGAGGCCTTGTCACACTAAAGAGTCACATGACACCGGGGAGGGAAAATGGCTAATTGGGCCCAATTTGGACATTTTCACTTAGGGGTGTACTCACTTTTGTTGCCAGCGGTTTAGACATTAATGGCTGTGTGTTGAGTTATTTTGAGGGGACAGCAAATGTACACTGTTATACAAGCTGTACACTCACTACTTTACATTGTAGCAAAGTGTCATTTCTTCAGTGTTGTCACATGAAAAGATATACTCAAATATTTACAAAAATGTGAGGGGCGTACTCACTTTTGTGATATACTGTACATGTTTAAGTTGCAGTCAGGACTTGAGAACGTTTTACTATTGGTTCCCTGAAAGTAATCGTTGGTGGTTTTATTAACGTTTCTGCTAATGGATATTATAGGTTATTTGAAGATAATTCAATAACAATTTGACATGTTTCAATAAGACTTTTAATAACACTGCGAGCTTAATTTAATTGATTTGATCTCCAAATCAAATACGCATTAAATCATGCAAACACATTTTTAATTTGGCACAAAGTCAGTGAGATTTGAATCTATGATCTTCTGTTCTCTGTCCATGGAATTAGTCCACTACACACTAGGATGGAGCTAGCATGACATGTTTTCTTAAACTCATACAAAGCTGTTAATTCAAACAGACTCTATTCCTCAAAAGGAAACAAGCGCTCATTAAAATCAGGTGTGGACAATTAGTGGGCGTGGCCAACACACCTGAACACACTTAACAAGATAAATGTATATGTTTTTATAGAACATTCTTAGAACATCCTTCGAACATTCCAAATGTTTTCTGTGGTTTTTAATGGAACGTTTTCTTAACGTTCTCTGAACATTACTTTAAATAGAACCACGAGGAAACCTGTAGCAAACTTTATGTTGAAGTACTGGCATTCCCACAGAAGAACATTGTTAACGTTTTCCGGGAAACAATTTGAGAACATTACTTTAAGTAGAACAATGACGAAAGCTGTAGGCAATGTAATGCTATAGTACTGAAATTCCCACCAAAGAAACATAGTTCTCAGAACGTTGTCGGAAGGTTGTATACATAATAACCATTAGGACAACCACACTCTCACCAAGCTCTAAGAGACAAATGGTTCTCAGAACGTTATCTGCTAGCTGGGTTGTATCTGTGTATTATCGTTCAACAGATTCATCAGATGTATAGTGCCACTTTTCTGTCAAAATGAATTATAACGTGGTTGTTTTGTAATTTTGTCTTTTTTATAAATCACTAAATGTTTCTTGTTTTTTTTACCATTGATCGAGGACCACTTTGGAAACAAGTGTTTTAATGAATGAATAATTTAAGCGCTATCCTCTGGGAATACATTGTACATCTTGTTTTTGACCCAAATAAATTCTATTAAAAAAAAATGGAATCCCACACCCTAAAGTGGGTCTCAGTAGGCCTGAGAAACAGTACTGAGTTAAGTTGTCATACAAACTCAGAGTCATTAACATGTCTTTTCATTGGGCTGGAGGAAAAGTGTTTTTGTTGATTTGCTGCCATGTTGGTTTAAATCCCCCCTTAAAACAGTAAAACAGTAATTGCATCATTGTGTTTATAACAGTAAAATAGTAATTGCCTCATTGTGGTGGTAGAACTAAAGCCCAGTTGTGGCCCGCTGGCAGACAAACGCATGGGTCTCCTCAGAGAATTGGCTTTGTCTCTTTCTCTTTTCACGAGACAGTGAAATTAGCCCGCAGCTGTACTCATTTGAGTTGCGTAGCTCCCTGCTAACCTTGGCCTACAGCTACACTGCTGATCTACACCCAGCTAGCACATTTGGTTCCTTCAAAGTTGTGGGAACTTACATTTTTAGTTTCCCATTGGTTCTGGGAACGAAGACATAACTTTCCTGACCAGTAAAACTTCTTTTTTTTTTTTTTTTTAAAGGTTCTGAGAACGGAAGAGAAAATGTTGACTGTTCTGGGAACGTACATTTTTTTGGGTTGCAGGGAGGTTCTGAGAACGTTTCTCATATTTCTCTTTTATTGTGGCACAGCGTCAGTGAGATTCAAACCTATGATCTTCTGTTGTCTATACATGGAATTAGTCCACTGCACCACCAGGATGGAGCTAGCATGACATGTTTTGTTTTTACTCATACAAAGCTGTTGATTTTAGTCTATTCAAACAGACCCCATTTCAAAGTAAACAAACACTCATTAAGATCAGGTGTGTAATTAATTAATTAACCAATTAGTGGCTCTGCCAAGACAACTGAAGACACCAAACAAGATAGATAGAGTTTTGTTGGTGGACTGAGAATGTTTTTAAATAACATTCTTAGACGTTCTCTGAATGTTAACGTTTTCTTGTGGTTTTTATTGTAATGTTTTCTTAACGTTCTCGAAACAATGTTTTTTAAAATTTTTTAATTTAACCGTAATTTAACTAAGTAAGTCAGTTAAGAACACATTCTTATTTAGAATGACGGCCTCCCAAAAAGGCCTCCTGCTGGGACGGGGCCTGGGATTTAAAAAAAATATATAGGACAAAACACACATCACGACAGGAGAGACAACACAACACTACATAAAGAGAGACCTAAGTCAACACAGCATGGCATCAACACGACTTTAAATAGAACCATGAGAAAACCTGTAGGAAACGTTATGCTGAAGTACTGAAATTCCCACAGAAGAACGTTCTCTGAACTATTTGAGAACATTGCCAATGTCAGACCAGTTGGACAACGTTAGTAGAACATTACCAAAATTGAAATTAAATGTAACCATGTTTGAACATTTAGGAAACGTTCTGTTAAAGTATTGAAATACCAATACCAGTTGCTTAAATGTGCTGAGACTGTTCCCAAGCCAAGCAACTATCCTAAACCATTCCCAGAAGGTTGTGGGAAGGTTGTATGCAAAATAACCATTAGGACAACCACACGCTCACCAAGCTCTAAGAAACATACAGTATGGTTCTCAGAACGTTATGAGCTAGCTGGGCATATAAAATGCAACAATTTCTTTGATTTTACAGAGTTACAGTTCATATGAGGATAAATCAGTCAATTGAAATACATTCATTAGGTCTTAATCAATGGATTTCCCTTCACTGGGAATACAAATATACATCTGTTGGTCAGACACGTTTAAAACAATGGGCGTCAGAATCTGGTCACAGATTTTGTCCGTTTAAATTGCCATCAATAAAATGCAATTGTGTTTGTTGTCCGTAGTTTATGCCTGCCCATAACATAATCCCACCGCCACCACAGGGCACTCTGTTCACAACGTTGACATCAGCAAACCGCTCGCCCACATGCCACCATACACGTGGTCTGCTGTTGTGAGGTCGGTTGGACGTACTGCCAAATGATCTAAAATGAAAACGGCGGCTTAAGGTAGAGAAATTAACATTAAGTTCTCTGGCAACAGCTATGGTGGACATTCCTGCAGTCAGCAGGCCAATTGCTCGCTCCCTCAAAACTTGAGACATCTGTGACATTGTGTTGTGTGATTAAGCTGCACATTTTAGAGTGGCCTTTTGTCCCCAGCACAAGGTGCACCTGTGTAAAGACCATGCTGTTTAATCAGCTTATTGATATGCCACCCCTGTCAGGTGGATGGATTATCTTGGCAAAGGAGAAATGCTCACTAACAGGGATGTAAGCAAATTTGTACACATCATTTGAGATAAAAAAGCTTTTTGTGTGTGTATGGAAAATTTTGGATATTTTATTTTTAAGCTTTTTGTGTGTAAAAGGGGCACAGGGATGTTCCTTAAAAGATGGGAACAAACAGCTGTGGTTTCCTCTGAAACAAGTGAAGGAGAAAAGCGAATCTGACATCACTCTTTCCTGCTTAATGCGCCTGAATGTCACCTTCCTGCAGGGGCTTTGGGACTACAAAGATTTCAACCATGAAGGCACTCAATCTGATTCAACCAACCTTGACTCAGGGGTAGACGTAACACAGTAAATGGAAATCTGGGACGCTGAAATTAGTGTGATATGGTACCTTTTTTTTTTACCAATCTCCCAAATTTCGTTGTATCCAATTGGTAGTTACAGTCTTGTCCCATTGCTGCAACTCCCGTACGGACTCGGGAGAGGCGAAGGTCGAGAGCCGTGCGTCCTCCGAAACACAACCCCGTCAAGCCGTACTGCTTCTTGACACAACGCCCAGCTAGCGGTTAAAGTTAGGAATTAGATTAAAAGGGGGTTAGCTAACACACTAAGTAGTCGCAAAGTTTCTAAAATGCGAAAGATGTCCGTGATGAGATTCTAACACATTGCCAGACATTCACATTATACGCCTACCCATCCTACTTCCGTTTTCGCCTTAAGTAACCAAACGTAACGTAACATATATACTCAGCAAAAAAAGAAATGTCCTCTCACTGACAACTGCGTTTATTTTCAGCAAACTTAACATGTGTAAATATTGTATGAACATAACAAGATTCAACAACTGAGACGGAAACTGAACAAGTTCCAATGACATGTGACTAACAGAAATGGAATAATGTGTCCCTGAACAAAGGTGGGGGGGGGGTCAAAATCAAAAGTAACAGTCAGTATCTGGTGTGGCCACCAGCTGCATTAAGTACTGCAGTGCATCTCCTCCTCATGGACTGCACCAAATTTACCAGTTCTTGCTGTGAGATGTTACCCCACTCTTCCACCAAGGCACCTGCAAGTTCCCGGAAATTTCTGGGGGGAATGGCCCTAGCCCTCACCCGCCGATCCAACAGGTCCCAGACGTGCTCAATGGGATTGAGATCCGGGCTCTTCGCTGGCCATGGCAGAACACTGACATTCCTGTCTTGCAGGAAATCACGCACAGAACGAGCAGTATGGCTGGTGGCATTGTCATGCTGGAGGGTCATGTCAGGATGAGCCTGCAGGAAGGGTACCACATGAGGGAGGAGGATGTCTTCCCTGTAATGCACAGCGTTGAGATTGCCTGCAATGACAACAAGCTCAGTCTGATGATGCTGTGACACACCGCCCCAGACCACGATGGACCCTCCACCTCCCGCTCCAAAGTACAGGCCTCGGTGTAACGCTCATTCCTTCAACGATAAACACGAATCCGACCATCACCCCTGGTGAGACAAAACCGCGACTCGTCAGTGAAGAGCACTTTTTGCCAGTCCTGTCTGGTCCAGGGACGGTGGGTTTGTGCCCATAGGCGACGTTGTTGCTGGTGATGTCTGGTGAGGACCTGCCTTACAACAGGCCTACAAACCATCAGTCCAGCCTCTCTCAGCCGATTGCGGACAGTCTGAGCGCTGATGGAGGGATTGTGCGTTCCTGGTGTAACTCAGGCAGTTGTTGTTGCCATCCTGTACCTGTCCCGCAGGTGGGATGTTCGGATGTACCGATCCTGTGCAGGTGTTACACGTGGTCTGCCACTGCGAGGACGATCAGCTGTCCGTCCTGTCTCCCTGTAGCGCTGTCTTAGGCGTCTCACAGTACGGACATTGCAATTTATTGCCCTGGCCACATTTGCAGTCCTCATGCCTCCTTGCAGCATGCCTAAGGCACGTTCGCGCAGATAAACAGGGACCCTGGGCATCTTTCTTTTGGTGCTTTTCAGAGTCAGTAGAAAGGCCTCTTTAGTGTCCTAAGTTTTCATAACTGTGACCTTAATTGCCTACTAAGCTGTTAGTGTCTTAACGACCGTTCCACAGGTGCATGTTCATTAATTGTTTATGGTTCATTGAACAAGCATGGGAAACAGTGTTTAGACCCTTTACAATGAAGATCTGTGAAGTTATTTGGATCCTGAAAAAGGGACGTTTTTTTGTTTGTTGCTGAGTTGACTTATTCTGCCCCTTGAGCAAGGCAGTTAACCGACAGAGGGGTTGTGTTGATAAGACACATTTCAGTTGAATGCATTCAGTTGTACAACTGAATAGGTATCCCCCTCTTTCCCTTTAAATTTGAGTGTCCTGGATTTTCATTTATTATGTAACTCTAGTCTATGAGACCAGCCTGATTCAACAAATGCACAGAACAGTCTGCCCTGCAAACAAAAGAGTAGATACTACGATCCTTTGAATTGTGGACTTTCTCCCTCTTTACCCCGATGACCTTTTGTACGGTCGGCAGAAGCTGCATCTCCACTTCTCAGTTTGGAGTCATAACTAGATTTGACACAGACACTTTCGCCGTCTTTGAAGAACAGGAAGCTGGAACTGACATTCAGATGGTACAATGGTGCAGCTGTGTGGGAAGAGATAGCATAGCTAAATCGAACAGTACAGGCTCGTGATTATAGAGAGAAAACTTGTCTTTGACTTGGCTCCGAGTACATGGGGAAGATCAAGCAGCATTGATTGGGAGATTTACGAATGCTCTTCAATCACACATCTATGTCATCTTTACCTCCACAGTGGTGTAGCCTGTCTGTCATCTTTACCTCTAGTGGTGTAGCCTGTCTGTCATCTTTACCTCTAGTGGTGTAGCCTGTCTGTCATCTTCACCTCTAGTGGTGTAGCCTGTCATCTTTACCTCTAGTGGTGTAGCCCGTCTGTCATCTTTACCTCTAGTGGTGTAGCCTGTCTGTCATCTTTACCTCTAGTGGTGTAGCCTGTCATCTTTACCTCTAGTGGTGTAGCCTGTCTGTCATCTTTACCTCTAGTGGTGTAGACTGTCTGTCATCTTTACCTCTAATGGTGTAGCCTGTCTGTCATCTTTACCTCTAGTGGTGTAGCCTGTCTGTCATCTTTACCTCTAGTGGTGTAGCCTGTCTGCCTGTCATCTTTACCTCTAGTGGTGTAGCCTGTCTGTCATCTTTACCTCTAGTGGTGTAGCCTGTCTGTCATCTTTACCTCTAGTGGTGTAGCCTGTCTGTCATCTTCACCTCTAGTGGTGTAGCCTGTCATCTTTACCTCTAGTGGTGTAGCCCGTCTGTCATCTTTACCTCTAGTGGTGTAGCCCGTCTGTCATCTTTACCTCTAGTGGTGTAGCCCGTCTGTCATCTTTACCTCTAGTGGTGTAGCCCGTCTGTCATCTTTACCTCTAGTGGTGTAGCCTGTCTGTCATCTTTACCTCTAGTGGTGTAGACTGTCTGTCATCTTTACCTCTAATGGTGTAGCCTGTCTGTCATCTTTACCTCTAGTGGTGTAGCCTGTCTGTCATCTTTACCTCTAGTGGTGTAGCCTGTCTGCCTGTCATCTTTACCTCTAGTGGTGTAGCCTGTCTGTCATCTTTACCTCTAGTGGTGTAGCCTGTCTGTCATCTTTACCTCTAGTGGTGTAGCCTGTCTGTCTGTCATCTTTACCTCTAGTGGTGTAGCCTGTCTGTCATCTTTACCTCTAGTGGTGTAGCCCGTCTGTCATCTTTACCTCTAGTGGTGTAGCCTGTCTGTCATCTTCACCTCTAGTGGTGTAGCCCGTCTGTCATCTTTACCTCTAGTGGTGTAACCCGTCTGTCATCTTTACCTCTAATGGTGTAGCCTGTCTGTCATCTTTACCTCTAGTGGTGTAGCCCGTCTGTCATCTTTACCTCTAGTGGTGTAACCCGTCTGTCATCTTTACCTCTAATGGTGTAGCCTGTCTGTCATCTTTACCTCTAGTGGTGTAGCCTGTCTGTCATCTTTACCTCTAGTGGTGTAGCCTGTCTGTCATCTTTACCTCTAGTGGTGTAACCTGTCATCTTTACCTCTAGTGGTGTAGCCTGTCTGTCATCTTTACCTCTAGTGGTGTAGCCTGTCTGTCATCTTTACCTCTAGTGGTGTAGCCTGTCTGTCATCTTTACCTCTAGTGGTGTAGCCTGTCTGTCATCTTTACCTCTAGTGGTGTAGCCTGTCTGTCATCTTTACCTCTAGTGGTGTAGCCTGTCTGTCTGTCATCTTTACAGTGCTGTATGTGCCATTGTGTCGTTTGCTAATGAGGCCTTTGGATTTAAAGGGTAAGGACAGCGAAATGTAATTTGGGTGAACTATCCCTTTACACCCCTTTCATCCTCTCCTGGGTCACGAAGCACACAGAAAATCTGCCGGTTAAGATAGTACATAATACATCACTTGCTGACTGAGGCCTATATCTCTAATTCTGAGCCGATACCAACTGCCAAAACCCAGAATTCTGACAGATGAATATCTTCCTCATTAAAAAAAAAAAGGTGTGAAAACCATGATTGTCAGGCTCCTTATAAATCACTTCCACACAAAAAAACCACACAACTTTACAGAGAAAGTAAAAAGCACAAGAACTCCGTGCTGTATGAACGTAACGGTGACGTCCGTCCCAGAACAGAGCTCTGGGTGTCACAAGCCCCCCCCCCCCTCTTCTATCGACAGCTGCCTTGCCTTGATTTTTCAATTATTCGGATGCATTTTTAAAATATTCTATGAGTAAGTGGAAAAAGCAATACAGTGACTGCCGAGGAGATTTCAGAGTATAAATACGGATGGCGACGATACTCGATGACGTGGTTAGAATATCGTTTGTTACTGAAGTTATCCTCGAGACAACTGGAATCATTTTGGAGGAATAGTAGTGTTTTATTAACTCGCCTTGGAATATGTTTGCAGTACTACATATGAATAGCAATCAAAGGGTTTGGTGTAATCCCAAAAAAAATGGTCGATTCTGGGATAAACATTTATTTGTATTTAGATTAAATTTAGGAAATAAAATGTTTTACGGCGTGAAACCAAAAGAGCATTTTTTGTAAAATGCTGTTCTGTCTTACCCCCCCAGATACGACGCTGATTGAACAGGGCCCTAATATCTATGTTACACCATGCATTATCATCACGTTTACCACCAAAATAGGATTCGGTAGTGGTTGTCCCTAGTAAGACATTCATTACGCACAACAACAACAAAAAACACCTCGTGTTTATTTGCCATGAATATCGTTGACGTGTATATCTTCAGAGGAGCGCGTTACCAAAATGTTCTGGACTGAGAATAACCATACTTGGTTTCAAAAAAATGATAGTGTTAAATCACACAAATGAAAGAAAGAAATCACACTATGTGGAATATTATATACATAGAAATGGAATATAAATTAAAGTGATAAATGAAGGCTATAAGAAAACAACAACTGATAACTACCTAACCGATATTAAGTAAACTCCAACATGTCCTTCATTACACCAGACAACATCGATTATTTCATTTCCCTGTTTCACAAGAGCAGCATGGATGACGTCATCGCTGCGGAACAGAGGACTCATTTAGGCGTCCGAGTCCGGAGTCTCCTCTTGATGATGAGATGGTCACCCTCTCTCTCGTCTGGACTTCCACTGATGATCTGAGACAGAGGTCAACAGTTCAGGAGAATAAACAGGATCGTATAAGCACTTACATAGTTCTAACCAATTACAGTGGGGGGGGGGGGAGATATATCTAACATACCAATCACAGTGGGGGGGGGGGGGATATATCTAACATACCAATTACAGTGTGGGGGGGGGGATATATCTAACATACCAATTACAGTGTGGGGGGGGGGGGGGGGATATATCTAACATACCAATTACAGTGTGGGGGGGGATATATCTAACATACCAATTACAGTGTGGGGGGGGGGGATATATCTAACATACCAATTACAGTGTGGGGGGGGGGGGGGGGGTATATACACTGCTCAAAAAAATAAAGGGAACACTTAAACAACACAATGTAACTCCAAGTCAATCACACTTCTGTGAAATCAAACTGTCCACTTAGGAAGCAGCACTGATTGACAATAAATGTCACATGCTGTTGTGCAAATGGAATAGACAAAAGGTGGAAATTATAGGCAATTAGTAAGACACCCCCAAAAAAGGAGTGATTCTGCAGGTGGTGACCACAGACCACTTCTCAGTTCCTATGCTTCCTGGCTGATGTTTTGGTCACTTTTGAATGCTGGCGGTGCTCTCACTCTAGTGGTAGCATGAGACGGAGTCTACAACCCACACAAGTGGCTCAGGTAGTGCAGTTCATCCAGGATGGCACATCAATGAGAACTGTGGCAAAAAGGTTTGCTTTGTCTGTCAGCGTACTGTCCAGAGCATGGAGGCGCTACCAGGAGACAGGCCAGTACATCAGGAGACGTGGAGGAGGCCGTAGGAGGGCAACAACCCAGCAGCAGGACCGCTACCTCCGCCTTTGCGCAGGAGGAGAACTGCCAGAGCCCTGCAAAATGACCTCCAGCAGGCCACAAATGTGCATGTGTCTGCTCAAACGGTCAGAAACAGACTCCATGAGGGTGGTATGAGGGCCCGATGTCCACAGGTGGGGGTTGTGCTTACAGCCCAACACCGTGCAGGTCGTTTGGCATTTGCCAGAGAACACCAAGATCGGCAAATTCGCCACTGGCGCCCTGTGCTCTTCACAGATGAAAGCAGGTTCACACTGAGCACATGAGCACACGTGACAGACGTGACAGTCTGGAGACGCCGTGGAGAACGTTCTGCTGTCTGCAACATCCTCCAGCATGACCGGTTTGGCGGTGGGTCAGTCATGGTGTGGGGTGGAATTTCTTTGGGGGGCCGCACAGCCCTCCATGGGCTCGCCAGTGGTAGCCTGACTGCCATTAGGTACCGAGATGAGATCCTCAGACCCCTTGTGAGACCATATGCTGGTGTGGTTGGCCCTGGGTTCCTCCTAATGCAAGACAATGCTAGACCTCATGTGGCTGGAGTGTGTCAGCAGTTCCTGCAAGAGGAAGGCATTGATGCTGGTTTGGTTGTAGACTCTGTCTCATGCTACCACTAGAGTGAGAGCACCGCCAGCATTCAAATGTGACCAAAACATCAGCCAGGAAGCATAGGAACTGAGAAGTGGTCTGTGGTCCACCACCTGCAGAACCACTCCTTTATTGGGGGTGTCTTGCTAATTGCCTATAATTTCCATCTTTTGTCTATTCCATTTGCACAACAGCATGTGAAATTTATTGTCAATCAGTGCTGCTTCCTAAGTGGACAGTTTGATTTCACAGAAGTGTGATTGACTTGGAGTTACATTGTGTTGTTTAAGTGTTCCCTTTATTTTTTTGAGCAGTGTATATAAATATATATAAATAATAATACATACATACATACATACACACAGTCGTATACACACACACGTTCTATTCTCTTTAATAATGTGAAATTCTCTGAGTAATTCATCTAACTTTTGAAGTGTGTGTGTGTGTGTATATATATATATATATATATATATATATAGATATATATACATATACAGATATATATATATATATATATATAGATATATATACATATACATATACAGATATATATATATATATATATACATATACACACACACACACACACACACACACACACACACACACACACACACAGTTCAAAAGTTAGACGATTTACTCAGAGAATTTAGCATGATTAAAGAGAACATAACGTCATCATGGTTAGAAAGTGGTCGCTGCTCCGTGGGCAGAACGACGCTTACTTCCAACGTCAACAGACAAGCTAGCTAGTGGCTGCAGGTTAGTGTGTGATACGGGCTCTTCCCTAAATAATATCCCCAGAATACAAAAATCAAATGGAGCTTATATACTGGGTATACATTAATTACCAGAGTTAACCGATTAAATTTCAATATATACACCCTCCCCGGGGAAAAAAATGCGTTCCTAGTTTCTATTGTGATTTTCCGAGTCTTCCCTTTTAAATCGCCATGGAAACGGCCCCTCTCAACATCGATTGACCGGGGTTAGAGGAACAAAGAGCCACGGATCCGGAGATGAACATGACGAGGGTATCAAGTTGATTTCGATCGATCCAAAGCGCGGAAAATGCCCCCCGATATACGTTACCCACCTCCTAACGCCGAAATAAGGAAGAGATACAGCCAAGAGCAGCACAATCTAAACTACAAATTAACGTTCGTATTTCATCAAAAACGGTCAACTAAAAAAAAAGTGGGTTTAAAGTTGTAATATTGTAGAGAACAAATCTAAATGATTCATTGAATGTGATTCATAAATGTCACGGGGCAAAAGAAAAATCGGTTTAGACGTTGATTTAGTAGCACCCTCTTGAATTGACCCGTACTTCGCTACGTTCTAGAGCAGAACGATCTAGTAACATTTCATTAAAAAAACAGAGGACGTTGTACACAATTGTGCCTCATTTTCGCCGTCCCGATTTCCGAGCCCTACTTTTAAAAAACAAGTGGCTGAAATTATACAAAACCTTTATAAACGTATCTTTAAGATTGACCTATAGTGTAACGACCCTGGGTTGATAAGCGCGGATATCGACTCCGCCTCGCGAGCATGTTTTTGCGGGCACAGTCGATAGCGCGTCGGACTTCGGACTAGAAGGTCGAGGGTTCGAGTCCCGCTCCCCCTGCCCGTTTCATTACATTATTTACAACTGAAGTTAAAAATCAACACGTATGTCTTGCATGACACCCACCATATAAAAAGGGAATCATTACCCATAGTGCAAGGCTGCCCAGCATCAGACCTGAACTGATCGGGTTGTGTACGTGACCTTCCTGTGTGGTTACACACCCGACACACTGGGATAAAACAGATCTAAAATGAAATACTTTGACCAAGCACCCTGGGTGGTGAATAACTCTAAACAGGAAGCCCTACTGTCCCAATAAAATGGGTGTTGGCCCAGGTTTGGAGCAGCCACATATCGTATGGATGAATACACATCCAGCTAGGGATTTATTACAATACCTTCGACAAAGACTTGTTGATCCAGTACTAAATAAACTAAAAGTTATACAAATTGGACCACTTTGTCAAGTTTTGGTCCAGTATAAACAAATCAGAATGGATAAAGCCCATTAAAAACCACTTGGAATTCATTTGTAGCCATCCTAACGTCCTGCACTACGGATAAAACATATTTAAAACGTCTATTATCCTATAAAAATGTTAAACATTGGTGCTATTATGTTGTTGCCATGTCGACCAAGCCTAATCGTACGGATGGGCAGCTGGCTGTGAGTTCTCACCGGGTGGGAGGGGAAGTCCGTCGGGGAGGAGATATCTGGTCTGTAAAGCTTCCTCTTGGACTTCTTGGGTCTGAAGCTCATGGATGCGCCGCTCTCCGTCTCTGGGGATTTCCCGCTCACCAATCCCATTATCTTTTTAGCTGCAAAGAGAAAGAGGGACGTGAAGGGCTTTAAAAAAAGCTCAGCAGCACAGGCCACTAAAAGGGTCAGGCCCAGAGCAAGCCATTACTGTGGGCTAGAAACAATACGCCTGGGATTCCAGTCTGTTTCCCTTCTATTGCCAGCTTATTATGGAATTGCCATGCTTGACAAGGACTATGAAGTAGGTAAAAGCACAAACAGCTCTGGGGCCAGGCAAGGCCAGACAGAGAGACTGTGGATGGACAGAGAGAGAGAGAGAGAGAGACACTGTGGACGGACGGAGAGAGAGAGACTGTGGACGGACAGATAGAGAGAGACTGTGGACGGACAGATAGAGAGAGACTGTGGACGGACGGATAGAGAGACTGTGGACGGACAGATAGAGAGAGACTGTGGACGGACGGATAGAGAGACTGTGGACGGACAGATAGAGAGAGACTGTGGACGGACAGATAGAGAGAGAGACTGTGGACGGACAGATAGAGAGAGAGACTGTGGACGGACAGATAGAGAGAGAGACTGTGGACGGACAGATAGAGAGAGAGACTGTGGACGGACAGATATAGAGAGAGACTGTGGACGGACGGATAGAGAGAGACTGTGGACGGACGGATAGAGAGACTGTGGACGGACAGATAGAGAGAGACTGTGGACGGACAGATAGAGAGAGACTGTGGACGGACAGATAGAGAGAGACTGTGGACGGACAGATAGAGAGAGACTGTGGACGGACAGATAGAGAGACTGTGGACGGACAGATAGAGAGAGAGACTGTGGACGGACAGATAGAGAGAGACTGTGGACGGACAGATAGAGAGAGACTGTGGACGGACGGATAGAGAGAGACTGTGGACGGACGGATAGAGAGAGACTGTGGACGGACAGATAGAGAGAGACTGTGGACGGACAGATAGAGAGAGAGACTGTGGACGGACAGATAGAGAGAGAGACTGTAGACGGACGGATAGAGAGAGACTGTGGACGGACAGAGAGAGAGAGAGAGAGAGACACTGTGGACGGACAGATAGAGAGATAGAGAGAGACTGTGGACGGACAGATAGAGAGAGACTGTGGACGGACAGATAGAGAGAGACTGTGGACGGACAGATAGAGAGAGACTGTGGACGGACAGATAGAGAGAGACTGTGGACGGACAGATAGAGAGACTGTGGACGGACAGATAGAGAGACTGTGGACGGACAGATAGAGAGAGACTGTGGACGGACAGATAGAGAGACTGTGGACGGACAGATAGAGAGACTGTGGACGGACAGATAGAGAGACTGTGGACGGACAGATAGAGAGACTGTGGACGGACAGATAGAGAGACTGTGGACGGACAGATAGAGAGACTGTGGACGGACAGATAGAGAGACTGTGGACGGACAGATAGAGAGACTGTGGACGGACAGATAGAGAGACTGTGGACGGACAGATAGAGAGACTGTGGACGGACAGATAGAGAGACTGTGGACGGACAGATAGAGAGACTGTGGACGGACAGATAGAGAGACTGTGGACGGACAGATAGAGAGACTGTGGACGGACAGATAGAGAGACTGTGGACGGACAGATAGAGAGACTGTGGACGGACAGATAGAGAGACTGTGGACGGACAGATAGAGAGACTGTGGACGGACAGATAGAGAGACTGTGGACGGACAGATAGAGAGACTGTGGACGGACAGATAGAGAGACTGTGGACGGACAGATAGAGAGACTGTGGACGGACAGATAGAGAGACTGTGGACGGACAGATAGAGAGACTGTGGACGGACAGATAGAGAGACTGTGGACGGACAGATAGAGAGACTGTGGACGGACAGATAGAGAGACTGTGGACGGACAGATAGAGAGACTGTGGACGGACAGATAGAGAGAGACTGTGGACGGACAGATAGAGAGAGACTGTGGACGAACAGATAGAGAGAGACTGTGGACGGACAGATAGAGAGAGACTGTGGACGGACAGATAGAGAGAGACTGTGGACGGACAGATAGAGAGACTGTGGACGGACAGATAGAGAGACTGTGGACGGACAGATAGAGAGAGAGACTGTGGACGGACAGATAGAGAGAGAGACTGTGGACGGACAGATAGAGAGAGAGACTGTGGACGGACAGATAGAGAGACTGTGGACGGACAGATAGAGAGACTGTGGACGGACAGATAGAGAGACTGTGGACGGACAGATAGAGAGACTGTGGACGGACAGATAGAGAGACTGTGGACGGACAGATAGAGAGACTGTGGACGGACAGATAGAGAGACTGTGGATGGACAGATAGAGAGACTGTGGACGGACAGATGGAGAGACTGTGGACGGACAGATAGAGAGACTGTGGACGGACAGATGGAGAGACTGTGGACGGACAGATGGAGAGACTGTGGACGGACAGATAGAGAGACTGTGGACGGACAGATAGAGAGACTGTGGACGGACAGATGGAGAGACTGTGGACGGACAGATGGAGAGACTGTGGATGGACAGATAGAGAGAGACTGTGGATGGACAGATAGAGAGACTGTGGATGGACAGATAGAGAGACTGTGCCAGGTAATATTGAACTTGACCATTAAGGTGTGATTTGTACCACTGCAGATGGTACTTTGGCTCCAGTGTGGTTTCTAGCTCTTTGGTCTGATGATGTAATCTAGCTATAGAGTATCCGGCACATTCTCTGCTACTGTTAGTGTCAACTCTTACCCTTGCTACCGAAAAACGTTGGGGAGCTCTGGAGGAAGTCGCCGATCTTCTGCATCGTTCCTTCTTTCCTGCTCCGAAGGCTGGACTGGGAGTCCTGGGGTTTAATGGAGTCCGGGTCTTTACTGCCCCTCGCCGGAGAGGTCTACGAAACCATGACATAATTAAGCAATAAGGCCCGAGGTGGTGTGGTATAACGGCCAATATACCACGGCTAAGGATTGTTCTTAGGCACGTCAGAACGCTGACACAGCCCTTAGCCGTGGTATATTGGCCAGATAACAAACCCCGAGGTGCCTTATCGTTTTTATCAAACTGTTTACCAACGTAATTAGAGCAGTAAAAACTAAATGGCTTTGTCATAACCGTGGTCTACACCGTGGCTTTCAGCCAATCAGCATACAGGGCTCAAACCAGGCAGTTTATAATAATAAGTATGTGTACACCCCTTCATAACAACCGTTGCTGAAATCGAGCACACAGCCATGCAATCTCCATAGACAAACATTGGCAGTAGAATGGCCCGTACTGAAGAACTCAGCGACATTCAACATGGCACCGTCATTAGGATGCCACCTTTCCAACAAGTCAGTTTGTAAAATGTCTACCCTGCTAGAGCTGCCCCGGTCAACTGTAAGTGCTGTTATTGTGAAGTGGAAAATGTCTTTCACATGACCCATCAATTTAGACAAGTGTGTCTGGGTAAGAGTCATCTAAAATGTATAAAATCAGGACACTTTGTTTACCTGGAATTTTTCCTTAATGTAGGCTACTACCACTTTTAAACTTAACTTTACTACACTACTCACTGTTTAGCACATGACCTCACAAGAGATGGGTGGGGCTAAAGCTTAAGAGGGTGGGAACAATGCTGAATGGGTGTAGACAACAAAGAGCTCTTCAGTAGGTACCAAAACAGTCCAAGGGCCTTCTTCTCAAAAGTGTGGTTACAAGTTTATTAACTTCTCTAGGATAGGGGGCGACATTTTCCCTTTTGGATGAATTGGTGCCCAAATTGAACGGCCTCGTAATCTGTCCTAGATCATATGATTTGCATATTATTATTACTATTGGATAGAAAACACTCTGAGAATTATATCTGAGTAAAACAGAACTCATATGGCAGGCAAACTTCCAAACAGGAAGTAAAAAATCTGAAATGGGTCGATCTGAAAGTCATGGCCTATTCAAATCTCCTATATTTATGGATCTGTATGCACTTCATACGCCTTCCACTAGATGTCAACAGGCAGTATAACGTGGAATGAAGCGTCTAGCCTGATATGGGGCCGGATGAGAGCTATTGGGGTGCGTGGTCAGGCAGATTGCCAGTTCTTGGCCACGCACACTGGGAACGTCATGTCCTTGTCTGCAATGAGTCATATAGACATGAAGAAATGCTCCGTTTGGGACGTTATTGGATATATATGAGGAAAAACATCCTGAAGATTGATTTTCAACTGAGTTTAACCAGTTTATTCGATTTGTAATATCACGTTTTGAAGTTTTCGTTCATAAGCGTAAATTTGTATGGACACGTGTACTACACATGCTAGCCAAAGTTGCTAATTCAACAGAAGTAAATAGACATTATAAAACAAAACAACGATTTATTGTGGAACTAGGATTCCTGGCACTGCATTCTGATGAAAGATCATCAAAAGGTAAGGGAATATTTATGATGTAATTTTGTATTTCTGTTGAATCCAACACGGATTATTGCATGGTGTGCTTTTTACTAAAGTTATTTTTTTAAATCTAACACAGCGGTTGCATTAAGAACCAGTGTATCTTTAATTATATGTACAACATGCATCTTTCATCAAAGTTTTATGATGAGTATTTCTGTATTTCACGTTGCTCTCTGTAATTATTCTGGCTATTTTGGATCCATTTCTGAACATGGCGCCAATGTAAAACCACGATTTTATTTGGATATAAATATGTACATTATCGAACAAAACAAATGTATTGTATAACATGATGTCATCTGATGAAGATGTTCAAAGGTTAGTGATTAATCTCCAAATGGAGATGAAGTGAAAATAAAAATCTCATTGATTTATCAAGACCAGTCCTCATGCTTGTCTCAGAGTAGCGCAAAACGGTGCTAAAATAGTTATAGGCTTTTGTTTTTCTAACTTTTATATGCTCTTTAAATAAATAAAGTCATACACCATTTTTTAACAGCACGTTACTCAACACTAGTGAGACTCATTTCACCTATGGTAGGCCTACAGTATATTGAAAAATATAAAAAAAATAATTCAATGACTTGCCTCAGCCAATAATTACATTTAGAGGATTGGAGGACTCTATATTAATATCTAAAGGGCATTTTCCTTACATTTAGAGGACTCTATATTAATATCTAAGTGGTATTTTCCATTAGATATTCTCACATATCCTAAAGGGCTTTTATATAATTCGAAATTAATTAATAAATCGCTTTGTTTAAAAAGTAACAATATTTGAGATTTCGTTTTTCATTTAACCTGGAGCGAGCGAGAGAAAAAAAGAGGCAATTCTTGAACATGGCGTGAGGCATTCTCACTAATTTGTAAATAAAGCCAGTTATTTAGAATGATTTATTTCTGGAGAAATCTAACTTGACTGAATATAAGCAAATGATGTTTTGCTAAATAATCAACACATCTTAAAGAATATATTTGAACATTTTCGTTTCTCCATGCTGGTCTCAGAGCAGTGCGAAACGGTGCTGAAATAGACAGCACAGCGGGAAGTACTCGTGGCGTCTCTCTTCGGGTTACACATCCTTGGAATAGCACAACATTAACCATGTGTGTTCGCTTGTTTTGTACTGTTCTGTAGTTTCGACCCTATGATTCGTCTGAGAAACTAAAACAACTTTGCGTCCTCCAGGCCCAGATCAAAGCTGGCGAGACATTCGATAATAATAATTCCACTTTAAAAATAAACCATCAAATGGGAATTATCCTATCAATCTGTCTCTCGCTTTTCATCTTTTCCCCTCTCTCCCTCTCTGTCCTCGCCTCGGTCTCTCTCCACAGACTAATAGGAAACATTTGCATGGTGGGCTACATTATTTATTGTAACCACAGTGTCACACATCATTTGTATCTACCTTTCCAGTTACTTTTAGAGTTTGGGAATTACAAATGTGCGTTCTATTTTTAGTTAGTTACATTGCTTAAGTCCGAAAGTGCAGACTTTTTTTTCTTTAAATTGTTGTTTTAATGTAGGATGCTACATTTTTGATCAGTTGCAATTGTAAGTAGACCTAATAAAAAAAATCCTACTTCTATTAGGCTGTCAAGCATCATAGCCTACCTCAGCCAGTTATTTTAAAAAGATTTTGTGGCATAGAGAAAGTTAAGATATCAGACAGGGGAGGTGATATTAATAATACTCTGAGTAAAAGGGAATGTTTTGGGATTTTCACCCTCCAGACATTATTTCCTGAAGGTCTTAATGATGAAATGTCTACGTATGTTATGTTGTAAACGTGAACATGAATTCAGCCCCTATTTCAGATTACACTGATGTTTTTCTTGCACCGTACCCAATGATTTATGAAAACTAGCGCGGTAGGTCGACGTCCTCGTTGTGGTTTTACAGACGTGTTTAATATGTTTTATGTACACGCTTTATTTTAATATTTATGATGCGCATATTGTTATATTTGGTAGCACTTATTTGTTTTTTCTTCACCTCCAAACCCCATTCGATGTGTGGAACGGATGTGGGTGTAGCTAGGTCTACCATAAGGGTGCTAATTTTGAAAAAAAAAAACTCACAAAAGCTCTGACGAAGGCCGTGAGGCCGATACGTAAAGCTTATTAAAGATCAGTGATACGAGCAAGAGAAATGTGCAGGTTCCTTTTTCCTCATCTTATCCAGCTGTTGCCATGCACCTGTTGCCATGCACCTGCAAAAAAGATAGCTCAGATGTGCGAGTGCCTTTTGAATTTGACTTTACAAACAATGAGGGCTTAATTGGAGTCTATTTCTTCAGAGTCTAGGCCTATTTAAAAATAAAAAAAGGAGAAATGTCATGCTTCAGGTCATTAAAATGTACTGCGACTGGATAATCCCTGTCGTTTCTCCTGATTGAACTTTTGTGTTCCCCGATTCTCTGTTTGAGAGAACGAGAGGTTTTACCTACATAGCACAGCCCACATGGACATTTAATAATGTAGATAACATGGGTGGTGGAGCACCTAATAATGTAATTTATTAGGAACCGTTTTCCTGTATGTGGTTGGCAGAAATATTCACACTTCATCATATTGTTACACTGGGCTCAACCTCTGCATTTATAGCTACTATTTGGAAGAGGGCGTAAAAGAGCCTGGCTGAGTCTTTTGCGGCTGGCAGTTGACATGGACCAATTTATCTCGTAAATTGTGACCTCTCTTATATATCTAATAAGGTGTGAACATTACAGAGTGGTCTTTAGCTTCAGCTGGTCTTTTTTTTGTAACAGTTCTTCTCGGGTTTTCCCCCAATGCCAAATGAAGAGCTTCATCCACACATTGTGGAGAACAGCCTCTTCTTAAAAACCTATTGCTGCTTTTTCTAGATACAGTAGTCCTGAAAATGATTTGTTCCAAGTTGGGGAGGAGGGGGTTTCACACCTAGCTCAAATTGGGGAGGGGAGGGGTTTCACACCTAGCTCAAATTGGGGAGGAGGGGGTTTCACACCTAGCTCAAATTGGGGAGGAAGGGGGTTTCACACCTAGCTCAAATTGGGGAGGGGTTTCACACCTAGCTCAAATTGGGGAGGGGAGGGGTTTCACACCTAGCTCAAATTGGGGAGGGGAGGGGTTTCACACCTAGCTCAAATTGGGGAGGGGAGGGGTTTCACACCTAGCTCAAATTGGGGAGGGGAGGGGTTTCACACCAAGCTCAAATTGGGGAGGGGAGGGGTTTCACACCAAGCTCAAATTGGGGAGGGGAGGGGTTTCACACCAAGCTCAAATTGGGGAGGAGGGGGTTTCACACCCAGCTCAAATTGGGGAGGGGAGGGGTTTCACACCTAGCTCAAGTTGGGGAGGAGGGGGTTTCACACCTAGCTCAAATTGGGGAGGTTCACACCTAGCTCGGCTATTAGACAATTCTTTAGTAAAGGTTGAATATTGTTCAGCTAATAGCCCATCCTGCTACGCTTGTGAAAAACTAATAATAATACTTTTCCCCCTTTCCACATGTTAAAGATTCCAATTGATAAAGTGTTTTTAACCCCAATCGGTCCCAACCCCAATGAATACATTTGGGTCACAGTCGTTAGTGTGCTGGACTTCAGGCTAGAATGTTGAGGGTTCTAAACCTGTTCCTCTGCTTGTTTCATTACATTATTATGCCTCAGAGCAAATAGCCTGGATTGGTACTCCCATCTCGTTCCTCGCTCTTTTCCCATGCGTCATTCTCCGCCTGAGTGGCTCGCTTGTGGGTGTGCTGGCAGGACGTAATGTTTTTTATTCTGTGTGTGTGTGTGTATATATATATATATATATATATATATATATATATATACACTGCTCAAAAAAATAAAGGGAACACTTAAACAACACAATGTAACTCCAAGTCAATCACACTTCTGTGAAATCAAACTGTCCACTTTGGAAGCAACACTGATTGACAATACATTTCACATGCTGTTGTGCAAATGGAATAGACAAAAGGTGGAAATTATAGGCAATTAGTAAGACACCCCCAAAAAAGGAATGGTTCTGCAGGTGGTGACCACACACCACTTCTCAGTTCCTATGCTTCCTGGCTGATGTTTTGGTCACTTTTGAATGCTGGCGGTGCTTTCACTCTAGTGGTAGCATGAGACGGAGTCTACAACCCACACAAGTGGCTCAGGTAGTGCAGTTCATCCAGGATGGCACATCAATGCGAGCTGTGGCAAAAAGGTTTGCTGTGTCTGTTAGCGTAGTGTCCAGAGCATGGAGGCACTACCAGGAGACAGGCCAGTACATCAGGAGACGTGGAGGAGGCCGTAGGAGGGCAACAACCCAGCAGCAGGACCGCTACCTCCGCCTTTGTGCAAGGAGGTGCACTGCCAGAGCCCTGCAAAATGACCTCCAGCAGGCCACAAATGTGCATGTGTCTGCTCAAACGGTCAGAAACAGACTCCATGAGGGTGGTATGAGGGCCCGACGTCCACAGGTGGGGGTTGTGCTTACAGCCCAACACCGTGCAGGACGTTTGGCATTTGCCAGAGAACACCAAGATTGGCAAATTCGCCACTGGCGCCCTGTGCTCTTCACAGATGAAAGCAGGTTCACACTGAGCACATGTGACAGACGTGACAGAGTCTGGAGACGCCGTGGAGAACGTTCTGCTGCCTGCAACATCCTCCAGCATGACCGGTTTGGCGGTGGGTCAGTCATGGTGTGGGGTGGCATTTCTTTGTGGGGCCGCACAGCCCTCCATGTGCTCGCCAGAGGTAGCCTGACTGCCATTAGGTACCGAGATGAGATCCTCAGACCCCTTGTGAGACCATATGCTGACACATGCACATTTGTGGCCTGCTGGAGGTCATTTTGCAGGGCTCTGGCAGTGCACCTCCTTGCACAAAGGCGGAGGTAGCGGTCCTGCTGCTGGGTTGTTGCCCTCCTACGGCCTCCTCCACGTCTCCTGATGTACTGGCCTGTCTCCTGGTAGCGCCTGCATGCTCTGGACACTACGCTGACAGACACAGCAAACCTTTTTGCCACAGCTCGCATTGATGTGCCATCCTGGATGAACTGCACTACCTGAGCCACTTGTGTGGGTTGTAGACTCCGTCTCATGCTACCACTAGAGTGAAAGCACCGTCAGCATTCAAAAGTGACCAAAACATCAGCCAGGAAGCATAGGAACTGAGAAGTGGTGTGTGGTCACCACCTGCAGAACCATTCCTTTTTTGGGGGTGTCTTACTAATTGCCTATAATTTCCACCTTTTGTCTATTCCATTTGCACAACAGCATGTGAAATTTATTGTCAATCAGTGTTGCTTCCTAAGTGGACAGTTTGATTTCACAGAAGTGTGATTGACTTGGAGTTACATTGTGTTGTTTAAGTGTTCCCTTTATTTTTTTGAGCAGTGTATATATATATATATATATATATATATATGAATTACAAATCAGCCTTAACTTAACTCATGTTTCTAGTCTATTGCATAGTTACAATGTGTAATCATTGATGTCCCAGGAGCAGCAGTTGTAAACACTGTTGAAGTGTATAATGAGTGAGATATCATAAACCTGGTATTGGATGTGGCTGGGAGGAAAAAACCTTGCTAAATAGCGATTTTCATAAAATGTACTTTATGACAAAAAAAATCATTTGTCTCTACATTAACTAACATATTCCTCTCAATTATACATTTTTTGCTTGACTCATTATGACGTTATAACGGCTTACATTTGCTTTCTGTAATGTTTTGTCAGCCATCTTTGCTGAAGTTACCAGGGCCGGGTGGCCCCGAGTGAAATTCGACATTGGAACCGCTCGATATGATTGGTCATATAAAAACCTTGGGACCCAAATGCATAATGAGTGCTCTAACTCCCCCTGGTGGTGGTCTGGAACAATGACGCGGTGACGCTGGGTACCTCTAAGTCCCGCGGTGTAAACTCACAACTTTTAAAACAGGAACCACTGTACACACAGCTGACACACCCCCCCCCACCAGAGGTCTTTTCACAGTCCGCAAACCCAGAACAAATTCAAGAAAGCGTACAGTATTATATAGAGCCATTATTGCATGGAACTTACTTCAAAATAAACAGCAAACCTGGTTTCAATAAACAGATAAAGCAACACCTCACGGCACAACGCCTCTCCCCTATTTGACCTGGATAGTTTGTGTGTCTGTATTGATATGTCGGCTACGTGGGCCTTAAAAAAAAAAGTTGTTCTGTCCTTGAGCTGTTCTTGTCTATTCACGTTCATGTTTTGTGCGGACCCAGGAAAAGTAGCTGCTGTTATCTCAACAGCTAACGGGGACTCTAACAAAACACCAAAATACCAACAGCCAGTGGGGATCCTAATAAAATACCAAATGTGATGTATGGTTGACCCACGGGAGCCGAACTCACAATCCTGGCGTTGCAAGCACCATGCTCTCTAACCGATGCATCTTTAGAGACGCCACACAGGCCGTGTTGAAAACGAGAAGGGGGCAGTCATTTAATAACGTGTCTCTCTCACCTCCTCTTGATGTACGGCCAGTTTAGAAGTCATCCTGTTTCTGGTGTTCCTTCGGTTCTCATTGTTCACCTCATCCTGAGAAACACCAGCACATGGGGAGAGGCAGAGAGATGAGACAGTAGACCAGGGGGAGAGGCAGAGAGATGAGACAGTAGACCAGGGAGAGAGGCAGAGAGATGAGACAGTAGACCAGGGAGAGAGGCAGAGAGATGAGACAGTAGACCAGGGAGAGAGGCAGAGAGATGAGACAGTAGACCAGGGGGAGAGGCAGAGAGATGAGACAGTAGACCAGGGAGAGAGGCAGAGCGATGAGACAGTAGACCAGGGGGAGAGGCAGAGAGATGAGACAGTAGACCAGGGGGAGAGGCAGAGAGATGAGACAGTAGACCAGGGAGAGAGGCAGAGCGATGAGACAGTAGACCAGGGAGAGAGGCAGAGAGATGAGACAGTAGACCAGGCGGAGAGGCAGAGAGATGAGACAGTAGACCAGGCGGAGAGGCAGAGAGATGAGACAGCAGACCAGGGGGAGAGGCAGAGAGATGAGACAGTAGACCAGGCGGAGAGGCAGAGAGATGAGACAGCAGACCAGGGAGAGAGATGAGACAGCAGACCAGGGGGAGAGATGAGACAGTAGACCAGGGGGAGAGAGGCAGAGAGATGAGACAGTAGACCAGGCAGAGAGGCAGAGAGATGAGACAGTAGACCAGGCGGAGAGGCAGAGAGATGAGACAGTAGACCAGGCAGAGAGGCAGAGAGATGAGACAGTAGACCAGGGAGAGAGGCAGAGAGATGAGACAGTAGACCAGGGAGAGAGGCAGAGAGATGAGACAGTAGACCAGGGAGAGAGGCAGAGAGATGAGACAGTAGACCAGGGGGAGAGGCAGAGAGATGAGACAGTAGACCAGGGGGAGAGTCAGAGAGATGAGACAGTAGACCAGGGGGAGAGTCAGAGAGATGAGACAGTAGACCAGGGGGAGAGGCAGAGAGATGAGACAGTAGACCAGGGAGAGAGATGAGACAGTAGACCAGGGGGAGAGGCAGAGAGATGAGACAGTAGACCAGGGAGAGAGATGAGACAGTAGACCAGGGGGAGAGGCAGAGAGATGAGACAGTAGACCAGGGGGAGAGAGGCAGAGAGATGAGACAGTAGACCAGGGGGAGAGAGGCAGAGAGATGAGACAGCAGACCAGGGAGAGAGGTGAGACAGTAGACCAGGGGGAGAGGTGAGACAGTAGACCAGGGGGAGAGGTGAGACAGTAGACCAGGGGGAGAGGTGAGACAGTAGACCAGGGGGAGAGGCAGAGAGGTGAGACAGTAGACCAGGGGGAGAGGCAGAGAGGTGAGACAGTAGACCAGGGGGAGAGGCAGAGAGATGAGACAGTAGACCAGGGGGAGAGGCAGAGAGATGAGACAGTAGACCAGGGAGAGAGGCAGAGAGATGAGACAGTAGACCAGGGAGAGAGATGAGACAGTAGACCAGGGGGAGAGAGGCAGAGAGATGAGACAGTAGACCAGGGGGAGAGAGGCAGAGAGATGAGACAGTAGACCAGGGAGAGAGAGGCAGAGAGATGAGACAGTAGACCAGGGAGAGAGGTGAGACAGTAGACCAGGGGGAGAGGTGAGACAGCAGACCAGGGGGAGAGGTGAGACAGCAGACCAGGGGGAGAGGTGAGACAGTAGACCAGGGAGAGAGGTGAGACAGTAGACCAGGGAGAGAGGTGAGACAGTAGACCAGGGAGAGAGGTGAGACAGTAGACCAGGGAGAGAGGTGAGACAGTAGACCAGGGGGAGAGGTGAGACAGCAGACCAGGGGGAGAGGTGAGACAGTAGACCAGGGGGAGAGGTGAGACAGTAGACCAGGGGGAGAGGTGAGACAGTAGACCAGGGGGAGAGATGAGACAGTAGACCAGGGGGAGAGGCAGAGAGATGAGACAGTAGACCAGGGGGAGAGGCAGAGAGATGAGACAGTAGACCAGGGGGAGAGGCAGAGAGATGAGACAGTAGACCAGGGAGAGAGGCAGAGAGATGAGACAGTAGACCAGGCGGAGAGGCAGAGAGATGAGACAGTAGACCAGGGGGAGAGGCAGAGAGATGAGACAGTAGACCAGGGGGAGAGGCAGAGAGATGAGACAGTAGACCAGGGGGAGAGGCAGAGAGATGAGACAGTAGACCAGGGGGAGAGGCAGAGAGATGAGACAGTAGACCAGGCGGAGAGGCAGAGAGATGAGACAGTAGACCAGGGGGAGAGGCAGAGAGATGAGACAGTAGACCAGGGGGAGAGGTGAGACAGTAGACCAGGGGGTGAGATGAGACAGCAGACCAGGCGGAGAGGCAGAGAGATGAGACAGTAGACCAGGGGGAGAGAGGCAGAGAGATGAGACAGTAGACCAGGGGGAGAGAGGCAGAGAGATGAGACAGTAGACCAGGGGGAGAGGCAGAGAGATGAGACAGTAGACCAGGGGGAGAGATGAGACAGTAGACCAGGGGGAGAAATTAAAATGCCATAGTGTGATTTTTAAAGCTACATACGTTCATAAGTATGAGCCAAAAACAAAGTCAAATTCAATCTAACATGTAGGCAACAAGAGCCTAGGGAATTTTCCCCCTCTAATGATCGGGATTAGATAGGACATATTCATTTAAATTTCATAAATGTATAGATTTCAAAAGATCAATTGAATAAATACAATTAAGATTTGCCAAACATTAAGAGTCTCATGTAATTGCAGATTAAATAAGTCAGTATGTTTCCAATTATTGATGTGGATTAACAAATGCATGGTTCACAGCTCCAGTGAAGACTATCCGACATAAATCTAGTCTGAAATGTTCAGAAACTCATGGCAAAAGTAAACCTAATCTTAAAAAAAACTAAATGTGTATTCCAAAATAAAAGTATCTTCAATAAGTTAATTGGTAACACCTGTCCAACATTGTATCAGTATATACATAGACTTCAAATTACTGGCCACTGTAATTTAAAAAAATGGAACACTAGTCACTTTAATAATGTTTACATATTTTGCATTACGCATCTCATATGTATATACTGTATTCTATACTATTCTACTGTATCTTAGTCTATGTATTACTCATCTCATATGTATATACTGTATTCTATACTATTCTACTGTATCTTAGTCTATGTATTACTCATCTCATATGTATATACTGTATTCTATACTATTCTACTGTATCTTAGTCTATGTATTACTCATCTCATATGTATATACTGTATTCTATACTATTCTACTGTATCTTAGTCTATGTATTACTCATCTCATATGTATATACTGTATTCTATACTATTCTACTGTATCTTAGTCTATGTATTACTCATCTCATATGTATATACTGTATTCTATTCTACTGTATCTTAGTCTATGTATTACTCATCTCATATGTATATACTGTATTCTATCCTATTCTACTGTATCTTAGTCTATGTATTACTCATCTCGTATGTATATACTCTAGCCTACTGCATCTTAGTCTATGCCACTCGGACATTGCTCGTCCATATATTTATTTATATATTCTTAATTCCATTCCTTTACTTTAGATTGTGTGTATTGTTAGATGTATTACTGTGCTGATGGAGCTAGAAACACAAGCATTTCGCATCATCCGCAATAACATCTGTTAAAACAGGTGCTAAATCTGATTTAAGTTTCTTTTACATCAAGATATTAAATCATTGAGCATGTTTCAAACTATCCACAATCTCTGGAGTTTGTGTTTCTGCATTTTATAAGTTACAGTCTTCAAGAAATCAATGGGTATATATTATTTATAGAAATTACCACAAAAGCAGGAAATACCCAGCGCTGAAACACTTGTCATTTCAAATCACGACCATTCCTTCCATATCGTCTCTCAGAGAACGTACAAAGCTTTGCCATTACGCCAACCTAAACATTACTGAACAAAGTAATACAAAAATCGAGAAGAATGACAATGGATGGAGTAACATGCATGAAGAGGGTTAAAAATGGAACCCCCAAGGACGGCTGAAATGGTACGACGGACTGATGAGTACAGACATGGGTTCTGACTGGTTTGAATACCTGAGATGGGAGCTCACGTGTCGCTCTCGGTTTAGCCTTACAGTGCCAACGTTTCTTCTTTAAAAAGAAAAGATGTGTTACAAGCGGTGGGAAACGATAACAAACCTCTTCTGAAGTAAATAAGAAACAGATTAACAACAGATTTATAAAAGAAGTGTTATTAAGGCAGAAATTGACTGATGCAGTACTTCCATCGGGTAGCAACGAGAATAACCCGAGTCGTCTACACCGAAGGCTCTTTTGTGTGTGCTTCAGATGCATTCATCTTTAATACTAAAACCATTGCCCTGTTCATATGTTTGTTGTGAACATTATAAAAAAAAAACACATTTTAAAATCGTCTGAGAGAAAGCTGTTAGGAGCAATAAAATGCTTCTGACTAAATAGAGAATGTTGTTAAAGATGCAGGTAACTGACAAAAATAAAAATAAACACTAAATGACGGATACAAAAGTATATTTGAAAGCAGGTGTTTCCACACAGGGTTCCGGAGTTAATTAAACAATTAACATCCCATCATGCTTTGGGTCATGTTTCAAATTATTTTGGCTACCATGGCTAGAAGAGAGCTCAGTGATTTTAAAAGAGGGGTCTCAAGTCACCAGATCTCAACCCAACTGAGACAGTGGGATCTACCACCAACATCAACAAAACACCAAATTATGGAATTTCTCACATCCCTCCAATAGAGGTCCAGACAATCTGCCAGGGCACACTGAAGTTGTTCTGGCGGCTCGTGGTGGGCCAACGGCCTATTAAAAAAAAGACACTATGTTGGTGTTTCCTTTATTTTGGCAGTTACCTGCATCTGGACCCTCACTTGTTATTATCAGGTTTGTCTGTGCGCCCGCCCCTCCTTCCCGTCCGAGTGCGCCCGCCCCTCCTTCCCGTCCGAGTGCGCCCGCCCCGCCTTCCCGTCCGAGTGCGCCCGCCCCTCCTTCCCGTCCGAGTGCGCCCGCCCCTCCTTCCCGTCAGAGTGCGCCCGCCCCTCCTTCCCGTCAGAGTGCGCCCGCCCCTCCTTCCCGTCAGAGTGCGCCCGCCCCTCCTTCCCGTCAGAGTGCGCCCGCCCCTCCTTCCCGTCAGAGTGCGCCCGCCCCTCCTTCCCGTCCGAGTGCGCCCGCCCCTCCCGTCCGAGTGCGCCCGCCCCTCCCGTCCGAGTGCGCCCGCCCCTCCCGTCCGAGTGTGCCCGCCCCTCCCGTCCGAGTGTGCCCGCCCCTCCTGTCCGAGTGTGCCCGCCCCTCCTGTCCGAGTGTGCCCGCCCCTCCTGTCCGAGTGTGCCCGCCCCTCCTTCCCGTCAGAGTGCGCCCGCCCCTCCCGTCAGAGTGCGCCCGCCCCTCCCGTCAGAGTGCGCCCGCCCCTCCCGTCAGAGTGCGCCCGCCCCTCCTGTCAGAGTGTGCCCGCCCCTCCTGTCCGAGTGTGCCCGCCCCTCCTGTCCGAGTGTGCCCGCCCCTCCTTCCCGTCAGAGTGCGCCCGCCCCTCCCGTCAGAGTGCGCCCGCCCCTCCCGTCAGAGTGCGCCCGCCCCTCCCGTCAGAGTGTGCCCGCCCCTCCTGTCAGAGTGTGCCCGCCCCTCCTGTCAGAGTGTGCCCGCCCCTCCTGTCTGAGTGTTTGTTGACCGCTAGACAGGAGGGGCGGGCACAAACATGTTTGTGATTTTATTCCCAGCAACAGGGAGTCAAATGTGATGACACAGGGGGAAACAGTCTTGTTTTTTGTGTCCCAAAAAAGGTGAATGAGTCATATAACAGAAGGGGCTGAATAACAGTAAAAATAGGACTAGGAACCTCAGAGCTCTCAGGGCCCCCCCCGCTAGGCTGTGTGGGCTTTAGGTACAGAAGTTCCCCTGTTGGTAAGTACAAGATAAGTCTAAAAGGCCGACTCAGTGTCATACCAGACGGGGGGGGGAGGAAATGGGACTGCTTGGCACTCAGCATTAAGGATATAGATTGGAGGTAAGAACCTACAATAGACTAGCATCCTGTCCAGAGGGTGTACTGGTACATCAAGCTGCCTCACGCTACAGAAACAGGTGATATACTAATATACTATACTAGAAGATATGAGGTTTCCTTCCCCTCGAACTTCCTCTACCAACGCATTTTGAGGGGGAGGTGAGGATGTGAGAGGTTTAAACCCCAGAAATACTCCTCCTATATGGAGGCAATACTACCCAATAGCCTTCACTCACTCCTATGTCACTGCAGCAGAGACCCATACTGCCCCCATAGCCTTCACTCACTCCTACGTCACTGCAGCAGAGACCCATACTGCCCCCATAGCCATCACTCACTCCAACATCACTGCAGCAGAGACCCATACTGCCCCACAGCCTTCACTCACTCCAACGTCACTGCAGTAGAGACCCATACTGCCCCATAGCCTTCACTCACTCCTACGTCACTGCAGCAGAGACCCATACTGCCCCATAGCCTTCACTCACTCCTACGTCACTGCAGCAGAGACCCATACTGCCCCATAGCCTTCACTCACTCCTACGTCACTGCAGCAGAGACCCATACTGCCCCACAGCCTTCACTCACTCCTACGTCACTGCAGCAGAGACCCATACTTCCCCACAGCCTTCACTCACTCCTACGTCACTGCAGCAGAGACCCATACTGCCCCATAGCCTTCACTCACTCCTACGTCACTGCAGCAGAGACCCATACTGCCCCATAGCCTTCACTCACTCCTACGTCACTGCAGCAGAGACCCATACTTCCCCACAGCCTTCACTCACTCCTACGTCACTGCAGCAGAGACCCATACTGCCCCATAGCCTTCACTCACTCCTACGTCACTGCAGCAGAGACCCATACTGCCCCATAGCCTTCACTCACTCCTACGTCACTGCAGCAGAGACCCATACTGCCCCATAGCCTTCACTCACTCCTACGTCACTGCAGCAGAGACCCATACTGCCCCACAGCCTTCACTCACTCCTACGTCACTGCAGCAGAGACCCATACTTCCCCACAGCCTTCACTCACTCCTACGTCACTGCAGCAGAGACCCATACTGCCCCATAGCCTTCACTCACTCCTACGTCACTGCAGCAGAGACCCATACTGCCCCACAGCCTTCACTCACCTCTACGTCACTGCAGCAGAGACCCATACTGCCCCATAGCCTTCACTCACTCCTACGTCACTGCAGCAGAGACCCATACTTCCCCACAGCCTTCACTCACTCCTACGTCACTGCAGCAGAGACCCATACACACTACATCAACTCATTGTAGTCACACAATAACCGTGCTTGGCGTTAGATCACACCACATGTAAAAATGGGGAAAACTCCAACCTTCACATCCCTAAATGGAAACACAAGCTTTTTCATTTTCAATGCAACACGTTAAGACGGGGGCAATACACTATTAATATGTTGAACGACTTTCTCTTCAGTAGAACCTAATTATTAAAAACACTTCATTAAAACGGCTTATCGGACGCAATTAAAGATATGTGTGCACCACGTCATTGGTCTCTTTCTCTGCTGCGTCTGCATCTTGCTAGCTGTCACTCAAAATGGCGAGGGGGTTGAAGCTCATTGGCTAGAACCGGCCCACGTGGGGGGGGTGTTGGGGGGAAGGCCGCAGCATAGCTTCCAGAAAAACAGTCTGTGTCAAACTAGGGATTTGATGGCTAATTGAAGTAAAACAGTAATTCTACTCATAGATTATGCATCTATGAACTACACACTGACACATCCAGCCCAAAAGGAGGAGGTTTAAAACACAACATGTTTTAGTCGCCATAAGTTCCAGAGCATGTCTTTAAGATGACTGACAGGAGAAAGCCACCACCTGAATGGTAAGATGGACCGGGTCTGCATCTCAGTGGAGATGCCGGCTACCTTGTCAATCTCAGAGCTCTTCCTCTTGCGGGTGATTTTGACGTTGACCACGGCCTCTCCCTGGCGTTTCAGGGCCATCCTGTTGGGCTGCAGCGGGCTGAAGGAGATCTCCAGCTCCGGCTTGGGGAAGCGGCTGGTCCTGCCCCCCTCCGTTATGATCTCTGAGGAGTCTAGCACCGACGGGTAGCCCCCAGACCCCTAAAGACAAGGGTACACAGTATGACAGTGAGGGTGAGTTAACCTACAGGGGCCCCTAGTCAGTCGGGTTAACCTACAGGGGCCCCTAGTCAGTCGGGTTAACCTACAGGAGGCCCTAGTCAGTCGGGTTAACCTACAGGAGGCCCTAGTCAGCCGGGTTAACCTACAGGAGCCCCTAGTCAGTTGGGTCTGTTCTGACCGTTTGAGCAGACACATGCACATTTGTGGCCTGCTGGAGGTCATTTAGCAGGGCTCTGGCAGTGCACCTCCTTGCACAAAGGCGGCGGTAGCGGTCCTGCTGCTGGGTTGTTGCCCTCCTACAGCCTCCTCCACGTCTCCTGATGTACTGGCCTGTCTCCTGGTAGAGCCTCCATGCTCTGGACACTACGCTGACACTACACAGCAAACCTTTTTGCCACAGCTCGCATTGATGTGCCATCCTGGATGAACTGCACTACCTGAGCCACCTGTGTGGGTTGTAGACTCCGTCTCATGCTACCACTAGAGTGAAAGCACCTCCAGCATTCAAAAGTGACCAAAACATCAGCCAGGAAGCATAGGAACTGAGAAGTGGTGTGTGGTCACCACCTGCAGAACCACTCCTTTTTTGGGGGTGTCTTACTAATTGCCTACAATTTCCACCTTTTGTCTATTCCATTTGCACAACAGCATGTGAAATTTATTGTCAATCAGTGCTGCTTCCTAAGTGGACAGTTTGATTTCACAGAAGTGTGATTGACTTGGAGTTACATTGTGTTGTTTAAGTGTTCCCTTTATTTTTTTGAGCAGTGTATATATATATTTTTTTAAATCAATTTTTCTCCATCTGCGTGAAAATAGTTCTTATAAATCAATGCACTCTCCCATGACTACCGTAGCTGTGGAACTAGTGATGGACATGCCGAGGCTTTTTGGTGAGCCGGATCATTTGGCTCCGTTCATTTGGCTCCCAAACAGCTCTTCGTTCATTTGGCTCCCAAACAGCTCTTCGTTCATTTGGCTCCCAAACAGCTCTTCGTTCATTTGGCTCCCAAACAGCTCTTCGTTCATTTGGCTCCCAAACAGCTCTTCGTTCATTTGGCTCCCAAACAGCTCTTCGTTCATTTGGCTCCCAAACAGCTCTTCGTTCAGTCGTGTTTCAAATAAACCCATGAAAAAAAAGGCAAGAAACGCACTTCAAAAAATGAGCGTGGACCAGAAGGAGGCCCATATCTTTAGAGAATGTTCTTACAACTGAAAACTCTTACTCGGAGTGTCTCTTGACGCGTGGAAGGATACCATATTGGATTGATTCAATAGCTCACCTAACCGTTGTTACATTCGTTAACCATCCCCTCTCAAGAGCAGACAGCCAGACATGGTGCTATCTGATGTAATGTCCACGATTAACCTCCGGAAACCCTACCCAAGGCAACTGCAGCTACTCCCAACCAATCACGAGGCAGATATGCCGCAAAAGTTGCGATTCGGAAACCAAAGGTTTGCAGGCTAAACCATCGCAGTGGTTTCAGTGAAGATAGTTGATGCAAACTAGAGATCAGAGATCTCTTCATCTTGATAACTACTATTCTAGGGGGATGTGGGCAACAGGCGGTATAGGCAATAACGTACTTCCTCTATGCCAAACTGACGTTCTGTTACTTACAGACAGACGTGTTAAGGCATTGGAACATTGTGGGAGGAAACCCCGGATGTCTAGAGAGACAATTGATTACCTGACTGGTCCTCTTCTCAGTCTTCACTTCATGTACTAGTTGACTGTTGTCGTCATGGAGAGTTCTCTCACTGACTTTGGGAGGGCACTCCTCTGCTTTAGTCTAAGAGAGAGAGCGAGAGAGAGAGAACGAGAGAGAGAGAGAGCGAGAGACAGAGAGAGAGAAAGAGAGAGAAAGCCATGGACAACATCCATTGTATCAACAAGACCAACTTGCAAAATATAAATGGGAAATTGAATAAAGTTATATTTATGATAATGTGTACTGTACTGTTGAGTTGCTCGCAAGTAAAGCATTTCACTGTACCGTTTACACCCTGTATCCTGTACACGTGACCAATAAACTTGGATTTGTCATAAAGGAGACTGCTCTCTCACCAGAGTGGCGGTCTCTCTGGGCTTTGTGGGAGGCGCGGATGAGACATTGCCGCCGGCTTTGGATACAGCTTTCAGTTGTTCCTTCAGGTTGAGGATCTCAGCGTTTCTCTCAGACAGAAGGCTCTGCAGCTCCTCTACCTCCACCTGGCCACGGTGCCTCTGAGGAAGGACGAAGAACACCAACACAACCACCCATTAGGATATTAATGGACCAATAACTCCCATCTATCCTCATGGTCCAAAGTTGGGTTCATTTTCGTGCTGTTAAGGTACCACAAAACGTAATGGAAAGTGAACTGTGCCCCATTCAGAGTTTGAAACAATTCCATTTCAAAATGATAGATAATAAATTAACCTACAGTAACATTACCTTTGTAGAGAGCATTTTCCACACTTAATGTGCATAAAATAAGTGCCCGCTATTTTTCAAAACAGTGCAAACTTCAAATCACTTCTTCTGTATGCAAAGTTAAAAATGGGAAATGACCAACAAGCCTGCAGCAAACCTTAAATAGTGCTAATATGTACAATCCCAAATGAGAACATTCTCCGACAGCCCCAACCAACCTAACAGTCCCATCGTGTGTGTGTGTGTTTGCACTGACCTCTGCTGGCTGAGAGGTGGCGTTGCAGCGGAGACTGGCTATCTGTTCATCCTTGTCTGCGATGCTGGAGACGAGTTTGGTTAGCTGAACCTCCAGAGCTGTCACCAGGGAGTCCCTCTCCTTCCTCCACTTCACTAAGTCCTGCTCCTTCTCACTGAGCTGGGCCACGAGATCTTCCTACAGGGGTCACAGACAGAGGGGTTTTTCTTAGTAGGCGACGTCTGTCTTGCGGCTGTACTCAAGGGCAGGGGGTTTTCAAACCTCTCCTCGGGGACCCCTAGACGTTTCACCATTTTGTTGTAGCCCACTTGATTCACCAGTTTAAGTGCTTGATGATTAGTTGACAAGTTGAATCAGGTGTGAATGTGATGGTTGTGGAATAGTTAAAATAAACGGAAGGGCTGGGAGGGCGGGGGGGGGGGGGGGGGGGGGGGGAGTAGTCCCCGGAGGAGAGGATCTAAATGGGCCATTTCTACAGGAAGTTCTATTACCACTTGGGTTTGCTGTTTGGCGTGTCGCTCACGGCCGTCTGCGAACTTCCTCATCTCCTGGTTCCTCTTGTCCTCGGCCTCCTTGGCCTGCCGGATCAGAACCATCTTCTCCTCAAGCCACTTCCTCCTGTCAGCCTGGTGCTTCTCAGTACACAGCTAGAAACACACACACACGAGATGAGCAATGTAGACAAAAAAATACGCAATAATGATAAATAGATTTCTAACAGGAATGTGCCCCCTCAAATACTTTTCATACGACCCTTAAAAACTCGTACTTCTAGTTTGAACATTGTAGCTAGCAATTGTCCCGTTACCAACCACGCATACCAGTAGACTGATTTCACGTCAAACGTCACATTTAGAAGGCTATAGACTATTTATCGTAATTATCGATATAATTAACATGTCCTCGATAAGAGGTCTGTTCAGACATCAAGGTCTATTTGTGGTTTTATCATCCCAGATCTCTAAACACGTACAAACACGGATTAATCCAATCTAAAAAAAAGACGGGACAAAATATGTATTATCAACTAAATATTTAGACGTCCACCTTCAAGGTCACTTGAGCCTGAATGGCTTCCTGTTTGGCCAATTTGGCTTCGTCCGATTGGCCGTCTCTCAGGGCCGCGGTGTCTTTTCTATTGTCCTGGTATCTTAACAGTCCTTTCACTTTCTCCACCTCTGAAAATAACAAACAAAACAACAAAAAACTTGAGTACTGTCACCAAATATAAAGAGCTGTAATCTGAATGGAATACCACATCTCACAGTCTTGTTTAGGGGTTTCACAGCCAACCTGTAATCTATTGTTATTCTTAGATTATATATTTTTTTCTATATTTGACAAAATAAACTAGAGGCTATGAGTAATTTGGTCAAAAGAATGGCACTGATTGGCCAGTAGGTGGTGCTGTTATAAGGGGGGTCTCACTTAAACGCTTATACTTTGACCTAGAGACTTGAAACGTTTTAGGTCGACGTCTATCCTCATGCTGAACAAACGTGTCTCAAGGGCCCATAAGGTTCACCAGGATATGTTTTCCTCCATCTTGGTATGTTGGCTCATTGTATATCTCTTAACTTAGTTTGAGAAAAGCTAAGGGATTGGTTAAGAGATGGGGGAGTTACTGATAAAAAAAAATAATAATCAGGAAATCTGATTTTACGTGTCCATTTAAATCCTTTGTACCACTCAACAATGGCCTATGAAACTGTTCTGGGTCATCAAAGACATTAACACGATGAATCATGTGAAGTTTACCATTGATATCTTAAGAAACTATTAACAATTATTAACTAACTATATACAAACTATTATCAATTCACTTATTTGACTACGTAACTCTGATGCTAAGAAATGTATTGAAAAAATCTTCTCATGGATGAAAAAAAGAAGAGTTAAATTCACTCCTAACAATACTCCCTAAAGAGTTTGAGAAAATAACTGATGCATTTAAAGATTGCCACACAATACAAGTAGATGCATATTAGCTAATATGCTAGAAAATACTTCAAATCTTCAGACACCAAATGTGGAATGTAGGCCCATGGTACAGAGAAATGCTATGGGATTGGTCAAAAGATGGCTGAGTTTTTGATAAATAAAAATCAGATTTTAAGTGTCCACATTAAACCACTATAAATCCACTCCACGGGTGCCCTATCAATTTGAAAACGTGTCATTGTCATCACGGACATCGCTCGAAATGAACTACACTGAATTTAGTATTGATATCTAAAAAAAAACAAGGAAACGACTAACAACGTATTCTTTGCATAATGTAACGTTAGTTCTCAAAACCAGCTACAATCAGCTCCTCCTCAGTCCAGATTTTGCATTTACTCATTACATTTGTTATCAATATGATCATGCTTTCCCCGATTACACATAAAGACTGATCTTGTGTCCTTTCTGTCATCCTGTGAACCCCGTTCATTGCTGCTTGTGTTTGCAGCTATATTTAAAAATTATTTTGTTATTATTCATTTTTAATATATATATATATATATATATATATATATATATATATATATATATATTATTATTTTTTGTTAAGTGTATTAGCACGTGTTTAAATACACTTGAAATAGTGATTTGATAATCCCACCGTCTGTGAGGGCGTCAATCTCTTCCAGTTTAGCATCCAGCACCTGCTCCTGTTGGGTCTGGGTGTCCTCCTGCTCAATCAGAGCCAGACGCATGTCCTCAATCAAACGCTCCTTAGCCTGAAGGTCTGAAGAAGCACAATGAACCCCATGAATACAGAACAGAGACACACAGAGAAGAGCATATGAGAATAGACTACCAACAGCATATGGGAATAGACTACAAACAGCATATGGGAATAGACTACCGTATGTACTGTCAAACACCACAGCTGTGTCACAATACCTGAAGTACCGCATGTAGTCAACACTATGACCGTGTTCCAATACTTGTACTCTAAATAGTAGCCATTTTGTGGAAATTGAACGTTTTCTAGTAGGTGCAATTTTGAAACTTAAACCTTCTTATGGCTGCAGGGGCAGTATTGAGTAGCTTGGATGAAAGGTGCCCAGAGTAAACTGCCTGCTCCTCAGTCCCAGTTGCTAATATATGCATATTATTATTAGTATTGGATAGAAAACACTCTGAAGTTTCTAAAACTGTTTGAATGATGTCTGTGAGTATAACAGAACTCATATGGCAGGCAAAAACCTGAGAAGAAATCCTAACAGGAAGTGGGAAATCTGAGGTTGGTCGATTCTCAACCCAGCCCCTATTGAATACACAGTGGGATATGGATCAGTTTACACTTCCTACGGCTTCCACTAGATGTCAACAGTCTGTAAAACCTTGTCTGATGCATCTACTGTGAAGTGGGGCCGAAGGAGACAGGAATGAGTCAGGTCTACCATGCTCTGACCATGCTCTGACCATGCTCTGACCATGCTCTGACCATGCTCTGACCATGCTCTGACCATGCTCTGACCATGCTCTGACCATGCTCTGACCATGCTCTGACCATGCTCTGACCATGCTCTGACCATGTGCGTTCACATGAGAGGGAGCTCTGTTCCATCACATCTGAAGTCAATGGAATTCTCCGGTTGGAACGTTATTGAAGATTTATGTTAAAAACATCCTAAAGATTGATTCAATAAATCGTTTGACATGTTTCTACTGACTGTTACGGAACTTTTTGACATGGTCTGCTTTTAGTGAACGCGCTTCCTGACTTTGGATTTGTTTACCAAACACGCTAACAAAAATAGCTATTTGGACATAAATTATGGACATCACCGAATATTTCTTGTGGAAGTCCTGCGAGTGCATTCCGACGAAGATCAGCAAAGTGAAGATTTATAATACTATTAATGAGTTTTGTTGACTGCACAATTTCGCGGGTAACTGTATGGCTTCCTTTTGTGGCTGAACGCTGTTCTCAGAATATTGAATATTGTGCTTTTGCCGTAAAGCTTTTTGAAATCTGACACAGCGGTTGCATTAAGAACAAGTGTATCTTTAATTCTATGCAAAACATGCATCTTTCATCAAAGTTTATGATGAGGATTTCTGTTATTTGACGTGGTTCTCTAATTTCCCAGGATATTTTGGAGGCATTTCTGAACATGGCGCCAATGTAAACTGAGGTTTTTGGATATAAATATGAACTTTATTGAACAAAACATATATGTATTGTGTAACATGAAGTCTTATGAGTGTCATCTGATGAAGATCAAAGGTTAGTGATTAATTTTATCTCGATTTCTGCTTTTTGTGACTCCTGTCTTTGGCTGGAAAAATGGCTGTGTTTTTCTGTGATTTTGCGGTGACCTAACATAATCGTTTGTAGTGCTTTCGCTGAAAAGCCTATTTGAAATCGGACACTTTGGTGGGATTAACAACAAGATTACCTTTAAAATGATATAAGACACATGAATGTCTGAGGAATTTTAATTATGAGATTTCTGTTGTTTGAATTTGGCGCCCTGCACTTTCACTGGCTGTTGTCATATCATCCCGTTAACGGGATTGCAGCCATAAGAAGAAGTTAAAGTAATGCTTTAAAAATGCCAGGATGTCAAACTCATTTTGTCTTTCATCTATAGTAATATAATTCTCTGCATACTATTGGAGGGCACCTTTTCAGACCCACGTGTGTCTAATAAATCAGACGAGGGGAACGGCTGTCCCAAAACAACGACAGGAAAACACACAATTGCGCATTAGATCAGTGTTTCCTCCTCAATAGTAGACATTGTCGTCGTAGCCCCAGATAAACACACCTGATTTAACTTGTCAACTCATCATCAAGCCCTCAATGAGTTGAATCGGGTGAGTTTGTCTGGGGGATACAATAAAATGTGTGGTGTATGGGAGTACTGGAGGACTGGAGTTGGGAAACACTGCATTAGACGATGCATTCTCAGCATGCGTGAGTCTCATATGTTGATATTTGCTGCTAAAAACAGCAACCATTTTTAAGAACAGTGTCTTCTAAAAGAGTCTATAGGATGATTAGTACACACTTTTACTAAGTAGTCTGGGAAGACAGATTTCAAAACACAGACTATGTATGGAAGACAGACACACACACAGTAGAACAGTACGGAGCCATGTACCTTTGCAGGTGTTCTGATAGAGCTTTAGGTTCTCCTCAGACTTCGAGTCACCGGAATGTTCCTGGATAGAGGAAGAGCCGGTCAACAACAAGGGCATATATATATATATATTTCTCTTTGTTAGAATGAAAATAACCCAGAGAGTACACAACATACAGTTCTCAGTTGGTGTATGGTCCGGTCTTTGTTGGCCAAGTCTGCCTGCTGCCGTTTCATCACTTTCTCCAAGTCCTGCAGTTTTTGTTTGAGAGATTTCTCCAAGATGATCTTGGGTAAGGATCACAAAAAGGGCACACATGTTATCAAGTCTTTAATACATTATTAAGTGTTTAAATGTGTTATTCATATTGTATTACTAGTTTTTAATATGTTATTAGTGATTGTGATTAGTGATAGTGATTGTGATTGTGATTGTGAGGTCAGGGCAGACATTGATAAGGGGAGAGAGCCATGCATTAGTGATGGAGGGGGGGGGGGGGGGTTGAGGTCAGGGCAGACATTGATAAGGGGAAAGAGCCATGGATTAGTGATGGAGGGGGGGTTGAGGTCAGGGCAGACATTGATGAGGGGAGAGAGCCATGGATTAGTGATGGAGGGGGGGGTTGAGGTCAGGCATTGATAAGGGGAGAGAGCCATGGATTAGTGATGGAGGGGGGGGTTGAGGTCAGGGCAGACATTGATAAAGGGGGGGCGAGGGATTAGAAATGGAAGGAGGGGTTGAGGTCAGGGCAGGCATTGATAAGGGGAGAGAACCATGGATTAGTGATGGAGGGGGGGGGGTTGAGGTCAGGTCACCTTAAGGGAGAAGCAAAAGTTTATGGCCCGTATCACTAGTGTCCTACCTAGTGATAAAGAACGATGTTTGTTCAGATGTGTAGGAGGAGACTCAGCCTATGAGGAACGGTTAAATATCAGTCCTTGTGTGATAATGTGTTTGTCTAATGCAGCTGTATTGATCCTCTGGGCAGAATTAAACTTGGTTACGCTTTCATAAAATGTCCATTGAGTGTTTTACTCAGAATTAGAACCTAACAACTTTTTAAAAAGTGCTGTTATTGTGAAGTGAAAACGTCTAGGAGCAACAACGGCTCAGCCAAGAAGTGGTAGGCCACACAAGCTCACAGAAACGGAACCACCGAGTGCTGAAGCGCGTAGCAGGTAAAATAAATGTCCGTCCTCGGTTGCAACCCTCACTACCGAGTTCCAAACTACCTCTAGAAGCAACGTCAGCACAATAACTGTTTGTCGGACGCTTCACGAAAGGGGTTTCCATGGCCGAGCAGCCGCACACAAGCCTAAAATCACCATGCGCAATGCCAAGTGTTGGCTGGAGTGGTGTAAAGCTCGTCGCCATTGGACTCTGGAGCAGTGGAAATTAGTTTTCTGGTTTGGCGGACGCCAGGAGAACGCTACCTGCCCGAATGCATAGTGCCAACTGTAAAGTTTGGTGGAGGAGGAATAATGGTCTGTGGCTGTTTTTCATGGTTCGGGCCCCTTAGTTCCAATGAAGGGAAATCTTAACGCTACAACATACCATTCTAGATTATTCTGTGCCTCCAACTTCATGGCAGCAGTTTGGGAAAGGCCCTTTCCTGTTTCAGCATGATAATGCCCCCCGAACACAAAGCGAGGTCCATACAGAAATGGTTTGTTGAGTTCGATGTGGAATAACTTGACTGGCCTGCAGAGCCCTGATCTCAACCCCATCGAACACTTTTGGGATGAATTGGAACCGCCGACTGCGAGCCAGGCTTAAATCGCCCAACATCAGTGCCCCGACCTCACTAATGCTCTTGTTGCTGAAAGGAAGCAAGTCCTCTCAGCAATGTTCCAGCATCTAGTGGAAAGCCTTCCCAGAAGAGTGGAGGCTGTTATAGCAGCAATGTTCCAACATCTAGTGGAAAGCCTTCCCAGAAGAGTGGAGGCTGTTATAGCAGCAATGTTCCAACAACTAGTGGAAAGCCTTCCCAGAAGAGTGGAGGCTGTTATAGCAGCAATGTTCCAACATCTAGTGGAAAGCCTTCCCAGAAGAGTGGAGGCTGTTATAGCAGCAATGTTCCAACATCTAGTGGAAAGCCTTCCCAGAAGAGTGGAGGCTGTTATAGCAGCAATGTTCCAACATCTAGTGGAAAGCCTTCCCAGAAGAGTGGAGGCTGTTATAGCAGCAATGTTCCAACATCTAGTGGAAAGCCTTCCCAGAAGAGAGGAGGCTGTTATAGCAGCAATGTTCCAACATCTAGTGGAAAGCCTTCCCAGAAGAGTGGAGGCTGTTATAGCAGCAATGTTCCAACATCTAGTGGAAAGCCTTCCCAGAAGAGTGGAGGCTGTTATAGCAGCAATGTTCCAACATCTAATGGAAAGCCTTTCCCAGAAGAGTGGAGGCTGTTATAGCAGCAAAAAGGGGGGGCCCAACTCCATATTAATGCCCATGAATTTGGAATGAGATGTTTGACGAGCAGGTGTCCACATACTTGTGTGTATATACTGTATATTGCTCACTGTCATTTTTAATTTTTTTTAACTGACTTGCCTAGTTAAATAAATTAATAACAAATTCTTATTTTCAATAACGGCCTAGGAACAGTGGGGTTTAACTGGTCTAGGAACAGTGGGGTTTAACTGGTCTAGGAACAGTGGGGTTTAACTGGTCTAGGAACAGTGGGGTTTAACTGGTCTAGGAACAGTGGGGTTTAACTGGTCTAGGAACAGTGGGGTTTAACTGGTCTAGGAACAGTGGGGTTTAACTGGTCTAGGAACAGTGGGGTTTAACTGGTCTAGGAACAGTGGGGTTTAACTGGTCTAGGAACAGTGGGGTTTAACTGGTCTAGGAACAGTGGGGTTTAACTGGTCTAGGAACAGTGGGGTTTAACTGGTCTAGGAACAGTGGGGTTAACTGGTCTAGGAACAGTGGGGTTAACTGGTCTAGGAACAGTGGGGTTAACTGGTCTAGGAACAGTGGGGTTAACTGGTCTAGGAACAGTGGGGTTAACTGGTCTAGGAACAGTGGGGTTAACTGGTCTAGGAACAGTGGGGTTAACTGCCTTGTTCAGGGGGCAGAACGATATATTTTTACCTTGTCAGCTCGGGCATTCGATCTTGCAACCTTTCGGTTACTAGTCCAACACTCTAACCACTAGGCTACGCTGCCGCCCCTCCACTCTAACCACTAGGCTACGCTGCCGCCCCTCCACTCTAACCACTAGGCTACGCTGCCACCACAATGAAAAGATTTATATATTTTTATCAGCCTTTACCTCCTTTTGAACTTGCTGTATCTGTTTTTTAGAGTCGGCCAGCTTCTCCTTGAGATCAGAAATGTCATCGTCTTTCCTCTCAAGGTCCAAGGTCAAACTCTTCACTTTGTCCGAGTCAAGTTTAATGGTCTCCTTCAATCTGTGGTCACAAACACATGAGATTAACCTAAAAACACTACTATATTAGAGAGAGAGGTTTACCAGTCAGGATGAGCAGGGAAAATAAAGAAATCAAACAACCCCTAATCCTGGTGCCCTATACACTTGTAGAGATCTGAGAGGACACTTGTAATCAATCTTGTAACAGCTGCACCTTGCCCTCTGATAGGCTAGGTGGAACCTGTCACCGTACTGCATACACCAATCAAATCCTCTCAGATCTCCACACGTGCGTAGGGTTTAGAGCACAGGTGTCAAACTCATTCCACGGAGGGCCGAGTGTCTGCGGGTTTTCGCTCCACCCTTGTACTTGATTGATGAATTAACATCACTAATTAGTTAGGAACTCCCCACACCTGGTTGTCTAGGGCTTTATTGAAAGGAAAGACCAAAAACCTGCAGACACAAGGCCCTCCGTGGAATGAGTTTGACACCCCTGGTTTAGAGGATGATTTAGGATTGGCCCGTAGGCCTCCCAACTAGCCCGAGTGAGTGAATGGTGCCAGCCAGCCAACCTGGTGATGTCCTGGGCTCTCTTGTTCAGCTCAGCGTCCTTCTGAGCGATGGCCTCCTCAGCCACGGCCAGCAGCTCCCTCCTCCTCTCCACCTCCCTCCTACGAGCCTCCTGCACCGCAGCCGTCTCATCCTCCCACCTCTCCTGCGCCTCCCTCAGGCTCCTCTGCAGGCCCGACACCTCCGCCTCCTTCTCGAACAGTATCTTCTCCAACTCTGCCACTCTCTCCGTTTGGGACACGGTTACAGCCACCTCCCTCTCCATTTGGCGCGTGCGCTCCTCTTCCTCCAGATAGGCTATCTTTCCCTTCAAGGTCGCGACCTCAGCTTCCAGATCAGAGTTTAGTTTCCTCAGCCCCTCAGCAGTCTCTCTCTCAGCTACAGAGTTTTTGCTGTCAACGTGGGCCTCTTCTTTAGCCTCCATTTCCACCTTGAGCTGCTCCAAGGTCAGTTCCTGTTGGGCCAGTTTCTCTTTCAGCTCCTCCAACTCCTGTTCTATGATCTGCTGTTTGGCCAGTTTCTCTTTCAGCTCCTCCAACTCCTGTTCTATGATCTGCTGTTGGGCCAGTTTCTCTTTCAGCTCCCCCAACTCCTGTTCTATGATCTGCTGTTGGGCCAGTTTCTCTTTCAGCTCCCCCAACTCCTGTTCTATGATCTGCTGTTGGGCCAGTTTCTCTTTCAGCTCCCCCAACTCCTGTTCTATGATCTGCTGTTGGGCCAGTTTCTCTTTCAGCTCCCCCAACTCCTGTTCTATGATCTGCTGTTGGGCCAGTTTCTCTTTCAGCTCCCCCAACTCCTGTTCTATGATCTGCTGTTGGGCCAGTTTCTCTTTCAGCTCCCCCAACTCCTGTTCTATGATCTGCTGTCGGGCCAGTTTCTCTTTCAGCTCCCCCAACTCCTGTTCTATGATCTGCTGTTGGGCCAGTTTCTCTTTTAACTCCTGTTCTATGATCTGCTGTTGGGCCAGTTTCTCTTTCAGCAGGAGCCTCTCCGCTAGGGCCTCTGAGCATTCCCTCTTCAGTTCCGCCATCTTGTCTCTGAGAAGCCGGCTGTCCCTTTGTACTTCCGACGCAGCTTGATAGGCCACGACTTCCTGCCCTAGGCGTGTCACTTCCTGTATCAGGGAGTCAATCAGGGCAGTTTTCTCTCTGACCTCGTGGTCATGCGTGACCTGTCGGTCCTCTGCAGCTTTTTCTGCTCTAGCTGTCTGCAGACTGACCTCCCTCTCCACGGCCTGCAGCTTCCCAGTTAGATCCTGGGATTCCCCTCGGAGTACGCCCATCTCCCGCTGCAAGTCTTCCCGTTCCTGGAGCAGCCTGGCATTCTCCCTCCTCGCCGCCTGCTCCACGGACAGGGCCTCCTCGCGAGCACGCGTCTGCGCCTCAGCGTTCAGCTCATGTGCCTCCATACAGGAGATATTCTTCTCCTGCACTTTCCAGTCACCCTCGCCGTGTGCTACCTGGTCAAGCTGCAGAGTCTCTACTTGTCCCGCCACTTCTGAGGATTTCACCACCTGCTCCCAGCGCAATCTGTCCATCTTCTTCTCCTTCTCCTCTTCCTCTCCACTACCCTCCCCATGGAATCCTAACAAAGAACAGGACATCTGATGAGTCATCTCTAAAAGGGGTTGCCAACAAAGTATATTATAATACTGATCATCTGAGGTACGGTGGGATGTTAGTTTAGGTTAACGGGATGCTTTACAGTATTTAACTGAATGAATCTTGTGTTCTGTCCTTAAGCGTTAGCCAGTGGAATGGGATTAGGGCTAGTGGTTTGCTAAACAGCAAACTGGACACATTGCAATTTTGGTCAGCAATTGATATTGGAAAATAAACATTTCTAAGTCCATATTAGTGAGTATGGTTAGTGAAGATCATTTCTCAGAACATGGTGTCTCTACTAATGATGCGATTCCTCAATAATACCTTCCACATCTGTAATGTTAAAAAAAAAAAAAAGTGTCTGAGTACAGAAAACCAACAAAAGAACGATTTATTATTGTTTAAAATCATGAATAAGACAATCACTTTTTTTTTTAAACCCACAAATGGCGAATAGAAGCATTTATACATAAGGAAGTCTGAGGCAGCATTACTTCTTGAGCGCAGACAGTCGCCTTTTCGAGCAGATGTTTTTGCGACCTCTGGCATTATTCTCTCCCCCCTGCCCCCCCCCCCCCCACAAACGGTGGGAGGGACATCCCGGCAGTGCTCGGAGCCTACCCCGTACCTTTCTTGCTGGGGGGCTGTTCCTCCAAGTCCGGCTGGAGGTCCACCAGCCGTTTGCGGCTCTCTGCGCGAGAGCTGCGCTTCTCCCCTCCGGAGCAAGTGCAGCTGCTCTTCAGACGCAGGAGCTCGTCTTTGATGCCGTCGAATGTAGTCTTCTGTCAAGGAACACCCCCCCCCCCCCCCCCAACAACGGTGTTAAAACCTCAAGCATGGCCAACTCAAGCTGGAATAAAAATTGGTCAGGTTCTGGATATGAGCATTCATAAAAAAGGTGACATTCGGATGGGAAATTGGCACCAGTGAGCTATAAAAAGGGGGAGGTATTGTCAAATACAGAGTATGACAAGGGTTCTCAAAGTGGGGTCGGCTAGGTACTGCAGGGGGTCCACGTTCAGATGTCAAAATATATACATTGTTTATGAATACTACTAACAGATTAAACACATTTTTGGCCAACAACACCCATGGAATAAGTTAAAAGGGTGTAATACAATATTATTCATTTACAATGCATGTTCTTAACCCTGAGTGACACGGGCCTGGGCGGCTCACAGGGATATTGGTATCCACAGTAAATTTCACAACTCTGCCCCATGACAAAATGTGTCGAAATGCAATATTCTGATGCCAAGACATGGGCCTTTACATTTATTTTTTACTTCCCAGGGTCTGAGACTTGGTTCGTCCAGCCATGATGCACTGCCAAAGTCATAGTAGAACTCATATGCAATTATGTCCATCACTAACACAGAGAGGCTGCTGCCTACATACAGACTTGAAATCATTGGCCACGTCAATAGATGGATCACTTTAATGTTTACATATTACTCATCTCATATGTACAGTTGAAGTCAGAAGTTTACATAAACGAGTGTGAATGACTCCAACCTAAGTGTATCAACCACTCCACATATTTCTTGTTAACGAACTATACTTTTGGCAAGTCGGTTAGGACATCTACTTTGTGCATGACACGTAATTTTTCAAACATTTGTTTACAGACAAATTATTTCACTTATAACTCAATGTATCACAATTCCAGTGGGTCAGAAGTTTACATACACTAAGTTGACTGTGCCATTAAACAGCTTGGAAAATTCCAGGAAATTATGTCATGGTTATAGAAGTTTCTGATAGGCTAATTAACATAATTTGAGTCAATTGGAGGTGTACCTTGTGGATGTATTTCAAGGCCTACCTTCAAACTCAGTGCCTCTTTGCTTGACATCATTGGAAAATCAAAAGAAATCAGCCAAGACCTCAGAAAATAAATTGTAGACCTCCACAAGTCTGGTTCATCCTTGAGAGCAATTTCCAAACGCCTGAAGGTACCACGTTCATCTGTACAAACAATAGTACGCAAGTATAAACACCATGGGACCACGCAGCCGTCATACTGCTCAGGAAGGAGACGCATTCTGTCTCCTAGAGATGAACGTACTTTGGTGCGCAAATCAATCCCAGAACAGCAGCAAAGGACCTTGTGAAGATGCTGGAGGAAACAGGTACAAAAGTATCTATATCCACAGTAAAACAAGTCATATATCGACATAACCTGAAAGGCCGCTCAGCAAGGAGGAAGCCACCACTCCAAAACCGCCATAAAAAAGCCAGACTACGGTTTGCAACTGCACATGGGGACAAAGATCGTACTTTGAGAAATATCCTCTGGTCTGATGAAACAAAAATATAACTGTTTGGCCATAATGACCATCGTTATGTTTGGAGGAAAAAGGGAGATGCTTGCAAGCCGAAGAACACCATCCCAACCGTGATGCACGGGGGTGGCAGCATCATGTTGTGGAGGTGCTTTGCTGCAGGAGGGGCTGGTGAACTTCACAAAATAGATGGCATCACGAGGAGGGGAAATTATGTGGATATATTGAAGCAACATCTCAAGACATCAGTCAGGAAGTTAAAGCTTGGTCGCAAATGGGTCTTCCAAATGGACAATGTCCCCAAGCATACTTCCAAAGTTGTTACAAAATGGCTTAAGGACAACAAAGTCAAGGTATTGGAGTGGCCATCACAAAGCCCTGACCTCAATCCCATAGAAAATGTGTGGGCAGAACTGAAGAAGCGTGTGTGAGCAAGGAGGCCTACAAACCTGACTCAGTTACACCAGCTCTATCAGGAGGAATGGGCCAAAATTCACCCAATTTATTGTGGGAAGCTTGTGGAAGGCTAGCCGAAACATTTGACCCAAGTTAAACAATTTAAAGGCAATGCTACCAAATACGAATTGCGTGTATGTAAACTTCTGACCCCCTGGGAATGTGATGAGAAATAAAAGCTGAATGAAATAATTCTCTACTATTATTCTGACATTTCACATTCTTAAAATAAAGTGGTGAGCCTAACTGACATAAGACAGGGAATTTTTACTCAGATTAAATGTCAGGAATTGTGAAAAACAGTTTAAATGTATTTGGCTAAGGTGTATGTAAAACTTCCGACTTCAACTGTACATTACATACCATCTATTGAATCTTAGCCTATGACGCTCTGCATTGCTCATCCATATATTTATATATTCTTATTCCATTCCTTTACTTAGATGTGTGTATTAGGTAGTTGTTGTGGAATTGTTAGATATTAGTGCACTTTCGGAACTAGAAACACAAGCATTTCCCTACACTCGCAATAACATCTGCTAACCGTGTGTACGTGACCAACAGCATCTGCTGACCACGTGACCAACAGCATCTGCTAACCACGTGACCAGCAGCATCTGCTAACCACGTGACCAACAGCATCTGCTAACCACGTGACCAACAGCATCTGCTAACCACGTGACCAACAGCATCTGCTAACCACGTGACCAACAGCATCTGCTAACCACGTGACCAACAGCATCTGCTAACCACGTGACCAACAGCATCTGCTAACCACGTGACCAACAGCATCTGCTAACCACGTGACCAACAGCATCTGCTAACCACGTGACCAACAGCATCTGCTAACCACGTGACCAACAGCATCTGCTAACCACGTGACCAACAGCATCTGCTAACCACGTGACCAACAGCATCTGCTAACCACGTGACCAACAGCATCTGCTAACCACGTGACCAACAGCATCTGCTAACCACGTGACCAACAGCATCTGCTAACCACGTGACCAACAGCATCTGCTAACCACGTGACCAACAGCATCTGCTAACCACGTGACCAACAGCATCTGCTGACCACGTGACCAACAGCATCTGCTAACCACGTGACCAACAGCATCTGCTAACCACGTGACCAACAGCATCTGCTAACCACGTGACCAACAGCATCTGCTAACCACGTGACCAACAGCATCTGCTAACCACGTGACCAACAGCATCTGCTAACCACGTGACCAACAGCATCTGCTAACCACGTGACCAACAGCATCTGCTAACCACGTGACCAACAGCATCTGCTAACCACGTGACCAACAGCATCTGCTAACCACGTGACCAACAGCATCTGCTAACCACGTGACCAACAGCATCTGCTAACCACGTGACCAACAGCATCTGCTAACCACGTGACCAATAGCATCTGCTAACCACGTGACCAATAGCATCTGCTAACCACGTGACCAATAGCATCTGCTAACCACGTGACCAATAACATCTGCTAACCACGTGACCAATAACATCTGCTAACCACGTGACCAATAACATCTGCTAACCACGTGACCAATAACATCTGCTAACCACGTGACCATTAACATCTGCTAACCACGTGACCAATAACATCTGCTAACCACGTGAACATTAACATCTGCTAACCACGTGTATGTGACCAATAGCATCTGCTAACCACATGTATGTGACCAATCAAATCAGGGTGGTCCCTGATGAATTTCCTATCACAAAATGTGTCCCCCGGCCCCTCCTAAAAAGGTTTGAGAACCCCTGGGCTGTGAAACAGGCTGATAGCTTGTCATTTAAAAGGAACTTACATCCTTGATAGTGTCTTTGACCTGCTGGTCCACGGTGTTCTGAAGCGAGGAGATCATCTCATCCTTCTCATGACACATCTTCACCAGGTCGGAGATCTTCAGCTCCTGAGACTCCAGAGTCTACATGAGAAAACACAAACAGGTTTGTCAGTGCCCGACTCTCTCCCTCCCCCCCCAGTGCCCGACTCTCTCCCTCCCCCCCCAGTGCCCGACTCTCTCTCTCTCTCTCCCCCCCCAGTGCCCGACTCTCTCTCTCTCTCTCCCCCCCCAGTGCCCGACTCTCTCTCTCTCTCCCCCCCCAGTGCCCGACTCTCTCTCTCTCTCTCTCCCCCCCCAGTGCCCGACTCTCTCTCTCTCTCTCTCCCCCCCCAGTGCCCGACTCTCTCTCTCTCTCTCTCCCCCCCCAGTGCCCGACTCTCTCTCTCTCTCTCTCCCCCCCCAGTGCCCGACTCTCTCTCTCCCCCCCCAGTGCCCGACTCTCTCTCTCTCTCCCCCCCCAGTGCCCGACTCTCTCTCTCTCTCCCCCCCCAGTGCCCGACTCTCTCCCTCCCCCCCCAGTGCCCGACTCTCTCCCTCCCCCCCAGTGCCCGACTCTCTCCCTCCCCCCCAGTGCCCGACTCTCTCCCTCCCCCCCAGTGCCCGACTCTCTCCCTCCCCCCCAGTGCCCGACTCTCTCCCTCCCCCCCAGTGCCCGACTCTCTCCCTCCCCCCCAGTGCCCGACTCTCTCCCTCCCCCCCCAGTGCCCGACTCTCTCCCTCCCCCCCCAGTGCCCGACTCTCTCCCTCCCCCCCCAGTGCCGACTCTCTCCCTCCCCCCCCAGTGCCCGACTCTCTCCCTCCCCCCCCAGTGCCCGACTCTCTCTCTCTCCCCCCCAGTGCCCGACTCTCTCTCTCCCCCCCAGTGCCCGACTCTCTCTCTCCCCCCCAGTGCCCGACTCTCTCTCTCCCCCCCAGTGCCCGACTCTCTCTCTCCCCCCCAGTGCCCGACTCTCTCTCTCCCCCCCAGTGCCCGACTCTCTCTCTCCCCCCCAGTGCCCGACTCTCTCTCTCCCCCCCAGTGCCCGACTCTCTCTCTCCCCCCCAGTGCCCGACTCTCTCTCTCCCCCCCAGTGCCCGACTCTCTCTCAGTACACACAGAACTAAACTGCAGCATCATGTGGTGTATGTAGTCTGTCCACGATTGATTAGTTAAAACCAAAATAAGTCCCATTGCTGCAAAATACCCCACCCAAAAATAAAATAAATTTGACAGTACCTTTCTAGCCTCGTCAAGCTGTTCGTTTGATTGCGATGCTTGTCTGCAATAATTTTCCAGTTCTGAAATCAACGGAAGACAACGGACTAATCAACCAGAAGGAGACCTAGCATGTTCCCTCACAGCCATTGAAAATCAGGTAAACCGGTCTGCTTCTGGTCATTGACGGACAGTGAAAACTGGTGATTGACAGGTTATTGCTGACAGTTCTACTGAAGGTGAATGTGACAGGCTACACCAGTGTTTCATCATCCTGGTCCTGAGGACCCAAAAAGGTGCAGATCTTGGGTTTTTAACATGACACACCCCATTCAAATCATCATCAAGCCTTTGCTAAGTGGAATCCATTGTGTAGTGCTAAAATAAAACTGGCCGCCAGCGAGGCAACCGGCCGCCAGCCGGCCACGAGGCAACCGGCCGCCAGCCGGCCACGAGGCAACCGGCCGCCAGTTGGTTACCATTGGTTTTGACAGGGAGCTGCTCTGAGAGGTTGGAGACGGTGTCACTACTGGGATGGGCGACCACCAGACACGTCTTGGCCGTCTCAGCCGCCATCTTTATGCCTGCCAGGTCACTGCACATGGAGTCAAACATGCCTCCCAACGACGAGCTGACCCTCTACACGGAGACAATACACATTTTAGTAATTTAGCAGAAGCTCTTATCCAGAGCAACTTACAGTTAAGTACGTTCATGTTAAGATAGCTAGGTGAGACCACATGTCATAGTCAATACGTGATTCCTCAATAGAGTAGTTATCACAGCTGTGTCAAGTGTCAGGTGAAGGAAGAGACAAGGCTACATGATGGAGGTTGACACTGCTAGACGGCCAATGTGTCTAGTTAGTCCACATTACCGTGGCTCGCTCTGCTCTGTAAAGCTCCTCATGACTGGCGTTCTTGTTCACTAGATTCTTCAGGATCTCTAGACGCCTCTCTGCTCTCTCCTCGACAATCTCCTTCTCTTTGGCCAGACGTTCCCTTTAAGGATACAGAAATCAAGTTATTAAAGCTACAGCTTGTTCAGTTGTATGTATTAAAAACATTTAACCTTTAAAATCCACCTTACTATGTAAAAGCTATGAGTAACCTCAGTTGATAGAAAGGCAATATATAAATCCAATCTATTATTATTTAAAAGCAGCCAAACTAAAATTATGACTTAAAAAACAAACAACAACAAAAAAGAGGCAGAGAAGAGCTCACTCGTAGTCGGTCTGCATTTCAGAGAAAAGCTCAGAAAATTCCTTTGTGACTTCGTCCCGGATCCGGGATTCCAAAGCCAGGTTTTCAGATCTCTCTTCCTGGAGTTGTTCCCGGAGCTCCTTCAACTGGAGGAGTTGACTCTGAAAGGGTTAACAGACATAAAAAAAAAAAAAACTTACTTCACATTCATCTCTTGTGGACAGACTTTATAAAAAAAAATAATAATAATAAAAAAAATCAAGCATCTGACCAAATTACACAAGACTTTAGTTCTGGGTGAACTTCACATTAATAAAAAAAAAAAGGTACCAGAGTTTTGACAATGTGATCTGATAAGGAAAAACTCCAGTCCCTTTTACGAGACTATTAGTAAGCCTGAATCTTCCCCAAATTTCAGAAATCAAATCAGGTCCTGGAAATGTAGGTAACTACTAAACAGAGGAACAAATCAATACGGTTACATAAATCGGGATATTATTTTTGACAATGTCGCTGTATTATTTGTGCACTAGTTGGCTGTCCCTGCACCAAAACTAATTTTCCCTTCATAGCTTGTTCCCCACCTTTTAAAATAGAGAGCCAATTTGTTTTCAGCACTTATTTCCACAACTGATGAAAACTAGTTATCATAACTCTCTTGTCCCTCTGCAGCAGACATGTTATGAGCAATATTTTCGGAACGCAATAGATATTGTAATGGCCCCTCAGTCTGGTGGCCCCTCAGTCTGGTGGCCCCTCAGTCTGGTGGCCCCTCAGTCTGGTGGCCCCTCAGTCTGGTGGCCCCTCAGTCTGGTGGCCCCTCAGTCTGGTGGCCCCTCAGTCTGGTGGCCCCTCAGTCTGGTGGCCCCTCAGTCTGGTGGCCCCTCAGTCTGGTGGCCCCTCAGTCTGGTGGCCCCTCAGTCTGGTGGCCCCTCAGTCTGGTGGCCCCTCAGTCTGGTGGCCCCTCAGTCTGGTGGCCCCTCAGTCTGGTGGCCCCTCAGTCTGGTGGCCCCTCAGTCTGGTGGCCCCTCAGTCTGGTGGCCCCTCAGTCTGGTGGCCCCTCAGTCTGGTGTAATGAGGCCTGGTGTAATGAGGCCTGGTGTAATGAGGCCTGGTGTAATGAGGCCCCTCAGTCTGGTCTAATGAGGCCCCTGGCAACTCTCAGCCCTAGTAGCTAGGGGGAGAGCCTTACCTCATAAGCATCTTTATCGATGAGAATCTTGTCATCGTCCACTTCCTGCATGGTCTCCTCAATCACGCTGTCCTCTGCCGTGCTCTCCCCTTCCACGTCATCAACATCCTCCTGCACATCCTCCAGACTGGTCTCCCAGCCAACCAGAGAGCTCCTTCTCCGCTTACCCAATAGGTTCTTCCTGTCTGCGTGGTCGACGATCACGGACAGTTCCCGGGCCGACGTCTTGGTGGCGAGATGGGAGGCGGTCTTGGATGTCAGCACCACCACCTTCTGAGCCACGGCGGAGAACTTGAGCACGTTGAGTGTCTCGTCGTACATGGAGGCACACTGGTTGACGTTGACTACCATGCAGGCTTTGCCCCGCCCACAGAAGAAGCCCTGCAGGTAGTGGGTGAGCTTGCTCTCCCTGAAAGGGATGTGCTGTGGTAGCCTAGCAACAAGGGGCAGGTCAGAATGTAAATTGTATTCATTACGTTTGGACAGGGACAATGTACAACAAAAAACACACTTCTCAGGGCACTGAGAAGTGAGTTGCAGCAGAGTCAGCTAAAAGATGATTTATTATGTGGAAGGCGTTCCTAATGTTTTGTAGACTCTGTATTACGTATGTCAAAAAGCAGACACGGCTCACTTGGATTGCTGGCTTTGACGTAAGGCGTTGATGCACTTGCCCAGCGTCATCAGCGAAGTGTTGATGTTCCCGGCTTCTTTCAAACGCTCCCCTTTATTCTGAGTTTTAGCACACCGCTCTGACCCAGCCAGGTCACACAGGGACAGCCTGAACAGGAAGGGGAAAAAACACAGCCCTGCCTTACACACCCACAAGTACTGCATGGTTGCTTATAGAAGATTTTTTATTTTATTGTGAGCGAATGAATAAAATATCCATTTCACTTACTCGCTGACCGAGTGAACACGAGGAATCCTAGCATCTTCAATCCGCAGGATACGAACAGAAAAGATGCTGTGGCTGAGCATAGGAACAGATTTCTATAAGAACACAGCAGTCAATCTAGTCTGTGTGAACTTGGCTCACGCAAGTTAGTAACAGCCCAAGGAAACATTCAAATGACTAAAAGTGGAAAACGAAAAATAACGTGCTTTTAAAATGATCGTACCTCCTGCTCGAGAGGAGGTTGAGCTTTGTGCTGGCGAAGCTCTGGTTCTTCTTTCCTAGCTTCATCACCTTGTAGGCTTCCTCAGCGTTGTTCACTTGTACCCACGTCAGATCTGAAAGTACACGCAGGAACATTTGGTCCTTTGCAGCTCAGTTGACAGAGCGGGATAGATATATAAAGCACTTGTTAGACAGCAATATATATGTTTTACACCTCCAATGCATCTGTTACCTTTTACAAAGGAGTTGCCTTTGACATCCTGCGACAGCCGCAGCGTGGATCTCTTCAGGGCTCCGATCGGTATGGGCTCCAGCAAGTCGTGAATATTCTCGTTGTAGATTTCACAGAAGGACACCCAGACTGAGAACTTGGTGTGTGCGTCAACAACCAGACTGAAAGCGTCTTCAGTCACAGTCCTCTCAATGTCACTTAGTGTGGACCCTGTCAGAGAAACAAGTGGTTAGACTGTTTACAAACCCTCTTGTTGGATAGAAGTCTATTGTGATGACAAACGATGCACCAAACGCACACGCGCTCACACACACAGAGTGAGAGCGAGCAACGTGACAATCATGTATAAATGCAAAACATGAACATGCATGGTGGTGTAAGACCACATAAATGATGAATCTCCTTGCCTTGTAGGGTTGTCTGGCTGGTGGAGCTTGTCTGGCTGGTGGAGCTTGTCTGGCTGGTGGAGGTTGTCTGACTGGTGGAGCTTTTCGGGTTATCACTCTATGGGGGAAGAACAATGATATAATATAAATGATTAAACCCAAAGAAAAACTTGTTGAGTAATACAATGGCTTTAAAAAAAATATTTTTATGATGAATTTGGGTTAATAAACCAACCCGGTACCTCCTTGAGGAGCCTGAAGAGATTTCTCTTGCTAGTGGCCTCTTCACTCTGCTGATCTTTAGTGAGCCTGATGAACTCTCTGCATCGCTGTGGCTTGATAGTCATCTGGTTGTAAACATGCCCCTCAATGCTGTTAAAGATGACATTCAAAGACCTGGGGAGGATCCCTGCATTGGCCTCCGGACCTTAAAAACCCAAAAGGTGTTGAAGATCTGTTAATGTGTGAATCATGTCATCTTAGTGGGAGTTGGCCATAAAAGAGCAGGGTTTGAAATGGGGGTGAAGGGTCAACATATGATTTGACTTTCTTTTTTTTTTAAGGATTGCATTTCCACAGTGTTATTCATACAGTGAATCTGTGCAGCAACTAACTCAGGCCGGCCCTTGTGTACAAGTAGGATGTTATGACAAAACAGTATGCATCGTTCCAACGCTGCAAGGCAATTAAAAAAATATATATATCAAGAAATCAAACCTAGAAATGTGAATGTCTTTCCCGCATTTGTGACTCCATATGTGAAAACCAGAGAATTTCCACCTTCCAAAACATCCTTGACCAGACTTCTCACTGTGCCATCAAACATCTCTCTCTGAGAGGTTTCTGGCCCCAAGACCTGAGGACAAAAATAAATGAGCAGTGTTGTTAGAAGATCTTCTGTTCCTTATGAGATCGTGGTTATTATTTATTTTCTTGTGTGTTTTTTGGTTCTACTTTGTTAAAAATGTGTTTTACAGGGACAGCGCACATTAAAAATCACCATTACTGTAAATGTGTAAGATTTAGCTGGCAGGCAAAAATATATATATGTATACAGTCCCTGGATGACACTGACAGGCCCTGCTGACTGACCTGTGAGAACTGGAACCGTTGAGCTGTCTGAGGGACTGATTTGTCACTAAGCCCTGCTGAGAGGGAAGTCCTTGGAGCCTTGAGGAGGACCTTGTCTGGGGGCTCAATGGAAACGCAGTCCTTGAATTTGTACAGCAAAGGACAGCGAGTCACAAGTCAATGGTCAATTTAAACTTTGGTCAACAGTTATTATCCAAGGCTCTTGTTACCTGACGTGTGTGCTTCTTGTGAAAAAACTATTTCAAGCCAGAGCAGTGTGTTAAATTACCTGTGATTCGCCATTTTCACTTTCAATTGATGTGAACGGTCGAATGCGGAGGTACACTTGCAAGTGCTCATTCTCTTCTAGGCATGACTCCTGTGAGTGAAACTCTGATATAAGGTCTTTCCTCAGGTCGTCGACGTTAATTTCCCTCTCCGCGCTTTCCAATGTGCTGTGATAACCTGATTCCATCATCCTGTGTCAAATAATGTGGTGGGACAAAGAAACAGGTGTTGAGCAAAGCACTGGCTATAGTTAGCTACCAACGCACCTTCCACATTAGCAACTAGCTAGCTAACAAATCACCTTCGACATTCAACGTAAGCAGATCACAGCACTAATCAAGCGGAGTAGATCATGTTGTTGGCTTTAACGAGACAAATTGGTAACTGCACTGACAGCTAGTTAACGTTGGCTGAACCACTATTCCGACGAGGCGACGCCAACACAGCTAACTTAACTAGTTAACCTTAGTCTTTTTGTAACATAATGAAGAGACATGCAAGTCACTAACTTACCCTATATATTCGAATCATTAAGAAAAAAATAGCATTTTTCTTTTTGATATTAGGGTTTTTAATGTCTACTTACGTGACAGACTTTTTTTTCCACAAAAATGTTTCGCAACGAAATTCCGTCTTCTGTTGTCATCCTAAACTGTCGCGGTCTCATTTTTAAATTCGACCAATCGGGAGAGTGATTTTTACCGGAAGTGCTCGTAGAAGACGCGGTCGGATATTCATTCTGTTTCAAACAAACCTTTGCATCTACTGTTTTGTGTGTTAACTATGTATTTCTGATTATTATATTATCCATACGCCCACATTCCTATGATTGACTTCAATCTCTGCAACAACACAATCTTTTTTTTATATATTTTTTTTTTAAGCCAATCTTGAATTGAGCTCTAGGAAAGGGAAGGAGAAGAGAAAATACAGTTAGGGGAGGAAATGGGAGCAAGTGAAGAAGGAAAATAAACTAGAATAGGACAAAGGAAAGGGTGTTAGAAGAAATGCGATTAAGATAGGAAAACGAACTAGGAAGGCAAAGGATATGAGGAAATGGATTTAGGAAAGCTAAGGAGGGGAGGAAAGGGAGCTAGGATTATGCAAATAGAGATTACATGTATGTGGTAGTGATTCACCAAGGTTAGTGCTTTTTTGGAATCCTTGGGACGTCCCTAACTAACCCCTAAACCAGCGGGCTCAAACCCTGTTCTTTGAAACCTACAGGATGGTAGCTCTTCACTCCAACACTCTAATAATAATTAGCTGGTTAGTTACAACTGGGGTTGGAGCGAATACCTGCACGGTAGCTCTCCAGGAACAGGGTTGGAGAGCAGGGGAATTTAACTCTTACCCTACGAGGCCCGGATCCTGCTGGTTTTCTGTTTTACCTGATAATTCATTGCACCCACCTGGTGTCCCAGGTCAAAATCAGTCCCTGATTACTGGGGGGAAAGGAAAAAACATAGTGGATCTAGCTTTGAGGCCCAGAGTTGAGTTTGAGGGCCCTGGATCGACTGCACCTAAAAAGCTACTTTTCATTTAGAAAATGGGCTATATGGAATCGATATGAGCGAGAAACATTTATTTTAGTGTCTAAATTGACTATAAAGTGTAAGTATTGTAATTTGTCAAATCAGTCTCGTCCAAAACGGACATTGGTGAGATGATAGGAAAAAAATGATACATCACAGAATAAAGGGTACCGTACAGTAACTGTTTACTTCGGGTTGGATTTAATCCTGACCACATGCCCACAGCTGGCAGAACCCAAGTAATCATAAATTCAGTGCACAGCTGCATGCAACCAGATCCTAATGCCCATCGGGACAAACACCAAAGCTCTCAGTATAGTGATGCAGGACTTTAGATGTTGTACACACAATTGTCTCATTCAAAACTTTGTCTGTAATGTTATATTCCCATTTACGCGACTCAAGCTGTTTCTCCCTTGTAGCCTGCTACTACCGGTAACTGCCAAAATAAAGGAAACGCCAACTGAAAGTGTCTTAGGGAGGAGGTCAGAGACCTGGCCATGTGGTGCCAGGACAACAACCTCTCAACGTGATCAAGACAAAGGAGATGATTGTGGACTACAGGAAAAGGAGGACTGAGCACGCCCCCATTCTCATCGACGGGGCTGCAGTGGAGCAGGTTGAGAGCTTCAAGTTCCTTGGTGTCCACATTACCAACAAACTAACATGGTCCAAGCACAACAAGACCGTCGTGAAGAGAGCACAACAAAACCTATTCCCCTTCAGGAGACTGAAAAGATTTGGCATGGGTCCTCAGATCCTCAAAATGTTCTACAGCTGCACCATCGAGAGCATCCTGACCGGTTGTATCACTGCCTGGTATGGCAACTGCTCGGACTCCGACCGCAAGGCACTACAGAGGGTAGTGCGAACGACCCAGTACATCACTGGGGCCAGGCTTCCTGCCATCCAGGACCTCTACACCAGGCGGTGTCAGAGGAAGGCCCTAAAAATTGTCAAAGACTCCAGCCACCCTAGTCATAGACTGTTCTCTCTGCTACCGCACGGCAAGCGGTAACAGAGCGCCAAGTCTAGGTCCAAGAGGCTTCTAAACAGCTTCTACTCCAATCCATAAGACTTCTGAACACCTAATCAAATGGCTACCCAGACTATTTGCATTGCCCCCCCCCCCCCCCCCCACCCATTTTTACACCGCTGCTACTCTCTGTTGTTATCATCTATGCATAGTCACTTTAATAACTCTACCTGCATGTACATATTACCTCAACTAACCTGAGCCCCCGCACATTGATTCTGTACCGGTACACCCCTTGTATATAGTCTCGCTATTGTTATTTTACTGCTGCTCTTTAATTACTTGTTACTTTTATTTCATATTTTTATCCATATTTTTTTTTTTAACTGCATTGTTGGTTAAGGGCTTGTAAGTAAGCATTTCACTGTAAGGCACCTGTTGTATTCGGTGCATGTGACTAATACAATTTGATTGGATCTTAATTGAGCTGCCAGAAACGCTTGAATGCGCCTTAGCATAGATTCTACAAGTGTCTGCAACTTCCTGTGTAGAAGCACATCATGCTTTCAATATTGTATCCCTCATTTACTCAAGTGGCAGTTACCTACGTGCTCGTCGTCCTGACCAGGGTCTTGACCTGACTGCAGTTTGGTGTCGTAACTGACTTCAGTGGGCAAATGCTCACCTTAGATGGCCACTGGCACGCTGGAGAAGTGTGCTCTTCATGGGTGAATCCCGGTATCAACTGTACCGGCCTGATGGCAGACCACGTGTATGGCGTCGTGTGGGTGAGCGGATTTGCTGATGTCAACGTTGTGAACAGAGTGTCCCATGGTGGGGTTATGGTATGGGGCAGGCATAATCTACGAACAACGAACACAATTGCATTTTATCGTTGGAAATTTGAGTACACAGAGATACTGTGATGAGATCCTGAGGTCCATTGTCGTGCCATTCATCCTCCGCCATCATCTCATGTTTCAGCATGATAATACACAGCCCCATGTCGCAAGGATCTGTACAGAATTCCTGGAAGCTGAACATTTCCCAGTTCTTCCATGGCCTGCATACTCACCAGACATGTCACCCATTGAGCATTTTTTTAATATTCTGGATCGACGTGTACGACAGCGTGTTCCAGTTCCCCCCCAATGTCCAGCAACTTCACACAACCATTGAAAAGGAGTGGGACAACATTCCACAGTCAACAGCCTGATCAACTTTATGCAACGGAGATGTCGTGCTGCATGAGGCAAATGGTGGTCACACCCGACACGGATTGGTTTTTCTGACCACACGCACCTACCATTTTCTTATCTTGGTATCTCAATCAAATCAAATGTATTTATAAAGCCCCTTCTTACATCAGCAGATGTCACAAAGTGCTGTACAGAAACTCATCCAAAAAAAAAAAAACAGCAAGCAATGCAGATGTAGAAGAACAGTGGGTAGGAAGCAGTGGTGGAACTAGAGTTTTCTACATGAGGTGGCCGGGGCTACTTCAGGGGGTCCATAGACCATGACAGAAAATGTGTGTGTAACCCTAACCTGGCATCTAAGGAGCATGAATGAATCCTTTGATTGCTGGTTTTAGAGGTAGAAGTGATAATTCACTGAACCCGGAGTTCTTCAATGTGACAGATAGTGTGGTCCAACAGGGTTACTTCACTAGAATTCTTTAACATACTAGTGTCTCTACCTCGGAACTGCAGCTCAATTTCTTACACACACACACACACACACACACACACACACACACACACACACACACACACACACACACACACACACACACACACACACACACACACACACACACAGGAGAGACTTAGGTCACTCTGTTTTTATAAATATTTAATCTGGGTCTATAAGTGTTGAACATCCCAAAATATTTTCAGAAAACAAAAACTCAAACAAACACCAAGGAGATAAGATAAATTGCATAGTTTATTTACAAAAAAGAACATTTACGGCATGCCATGTATCTGCATGCCCACCTTACATCCGTAAGTCTCCGTAGTTCCCCGGGCTGCTGCTGCTGTGGATACAGCCAGAGTACGAGCCAGATACAAAGTTATAAAGCTTCTGCAGGAGAGCAAAAAAAAGTGAACTGCCTCAGACACTGATTTTACAGCATCGACAAGAACCACATTCAAACAATGTGCATTACAGTGCACATAAAATGCAAATCGTGCACTGTTTTTAATCCGTGCAGACACACCAGAATGCTTTCCGCTCATGACGGATGCACCGTCATCGCGTTTCCCCACAAGATTATTTCTGTAGCCCAGACCATGTTTTTCAAGGCTATCAATTATCTTTTTTTTTTGTGAGATCTGCTGCTTCTAAGCTTTCAGCTGAGTGAAAGTGTAAAAAGCTTTCGTGGATGGCTCCGTTGTAATAGTACCTCACAACTAAAGACATTGTGTTTCAATTTCACTAAAAACTTCACTTTCTATTACTTCTCTTATTAGTTCACGTTGTACCATCTCAGCTCAGCCCTCAAGAACTTCCTTTTGGATTTGGTGGCTTGTGTACTTAGCATGGCCACATGCATTCATAGTTTTCTCTATGAGAGGGTCATGCTTTGCTATTTCTTCTAAGATTGTCCAAAAAAATTACCTTTTGTTGTGAGAGTCATCAGACTCTCGATGACCTCTCTGCGCTGTATTTTGAGTGGCAGTTAATAGCAGCACATCTGCAATTGTTTTACTGTAAGTACAGTTTTCCTCCACTTTCTTTTTCCGGTCCTCATTTATGACATCTAACATTGATGAGTTGCTGTCAATAGCCCCTTTTATGCTGATTCCAAGCATACATAGTGTCGTGTCTCTGACTTCTTTAATGTGATGACAAGCTATTATATCAAATCGATTACCTAACATTTGATTGATTACGTGATTTTAATTAAACCATTCAACAATTAACTCGTTAATAACCTGGGGCACCACGGAAGAGTTAGTTTATATAGAGCGGTTATCTCCCGAATCCACTCTTAAAGATATGAAGATCTTTTATATCAATAGCAGTCAATCAGTTATTCATTATTCTTTACCTTCTATCAGTCTCATCTGAACGTCGTAAAATTCTTGGTTATCTGCACGAACCCAGCCTATACTATGAATCATCCATACACCAATTGGCTCAATTATTTATTTACTAACTAATTAAACAGTTACAGTATAAAATACATAACATTATACAGTAAATACGGTCCCTAGTGGACTAAACAAAAACAGTTTGGTTATAACACGATAGATTTAGAGGGGGGGTTGGAAGAAAGACTAAGGAATGGGTCTCTATTGGACATGGGACGCAATTCTCACATAAATACATATGCCACTAACGATTGCTCGTTCTGAGAAAGGTAGTGCATTGTATTTACGTGAAGTTGGCTTCGATAGTTGAGCTGGTGGTGTGAGGCTCTGGTTTGCCCAGTCGAGGTCGCCATTATCCTTTGTAGATTCTTCCGGGTCGTCGTCGGAGTGAGATGAGTTTTCTGCGTCGGTCAATGTTCTTACGAGGACTCACTTCTTCTTGAGTGATCAATAATTCAGTTCTTTTTTTGCTGAGTTTATATATTTTCACAGGACCATTCACTCAACCCTGTCTCACGGTCCTACACTACTTCCTCCTACAACACCCTGATGAGAAGCAACAATCATGACCCCACAATCCTGGTGTGTCAGGCCTGTTGGAGAGCATGAGCACAGAAATCATCACAGTGTCTAAAGTGCCGGGCAGAGGCTCCAAATCAAGTCAAATCAAATCAAATGTATTTATATAGCCCTTCGTACATCAGCTGAGATTTTATTTTATTTATTTAATTTAATTTTACCGTTATTTTACCAGGTAAGTTGACTGAGAACACGTTCTCATTTGCAGCAACGACCTGGGGAATAGTTACAGGGGAGAGGAGGGGGATGAATGAGCCAATTGTAAACTGGGGATTATTAGGTGACCATGATGGTTTGAGGGCCAGATTGGGAATTTAGCCAGGACACCGGGGTTAACGCCCCTACTCTTACGATAAGTGCCATGGGATCTTTAATGACCTCAGAGAGTCAGGACACCCGTTTAACGTCCCATCCGAAAGACGGCACCCTACACAGGGCAGTGTCCCCAATCACTGCCCTGGGGCATTGGGAACTACTTTTAGACCAGAGGAAAGAGTGCCTCCTACTGGCCCTCCAACACCACTTCCAGCAGCATCTGGTCTCCCATCCATGGCCTGACCAGGACCAACCCTGCTTAGCTTCAGAAGCAAGCCAGTAGTGGTATGCAGGGTGGTATGCTGCTGGCAGATCTCAAAGTGCTGTACAGAAACCCAGCCTAAAACCCCAAACACCAAGCAATGCAGGTGTAGAAGCACGACCATCCACCAGAAATCCTGCGGGTGGTCGGTCTAGGGGAAGCCCTGGCATTGAAGGATCTCCTACCTTGACATTTTTCGAGAACAGTTTTTTGTAAATGTTCCCGAAAGGTAAGCACACAATAAGCTACAGTTCTACAATTGTACAGCTACAGTAGAATTCAAAATGTGTGTTGACAGTAGTCATTATGTTACATTATAGGCCATATCATGATGCATTGGCACAGCTCTGTGACATATCACTCGCAGATGTGTGTAGATCCATTAGTGCCATTTACCCCCCCCCCTTTTTTTTTCATTGAGTTTAATAACAAAATGACGCGCGTCATTCAGTTGTGGCTTGTTAGCTCTGACAAAGACTTACTCCATGCATGTCTAATAAACCCTTATTCCATATGACGGTGGACTCAGTACAGTATTGTACCACAGTTCAACTTCAAACCATGTTTCATAGAGTATAAAAGCTTAGAAACAATGGCAGCACAAGGTAACCTACACTAATTTACTGGCTAACTACAGTGAGTTGGATGAAGCTGCATCTCCAGTAGTCTTTCACTCGCTTTTCTCTCTCTCTCTCTGATTTCTTTGACAGTACATTCTGTCACCACTTATAGACCATATCAAGATGTATTGTCAAAGCATTGATATCGCTTGTAGATACAGCATGGTGTAGCATGGTGGTGCAATGACTATCTGTTGTGATTAAGGAAGTGTTTCCAATGCAGGTTTACATACAGACCTCTCATTTTGTCGGTCACTTTTTTTCTCCAGCTCTATAGTGTGTTTTTGTGTCGATTTTATATCATCCAATTCTGGCGTTATATTTTACACGTAGCTTGTAAATTGCTCTGTGTTCATACTTATTTTTTACAAAACAGGAGGATGTGCTGCACTTCAGGTTGATGGTATACTTAAAAACGTAGCACAGCAGGTAAAATGTTTCAGGCATGTGGGTTTAATGACTTCAACACTTAGTAAATGGCTCTCAAGCTGTGGGTTTAATGACTTCAACACTTAGTAAATGGCTCTCAAGCTGTGGGTTTAATGACTTAAACACTTAGTAAATGGCTCTCAATCTGTGGGTTTAATGACTTAAACACTTAGTAAATGGTCCTCAAGCTGTTTTGTTTAATGATTTCAACACTTAGTAAATGGCCCTCAAGCTGTTTTGTTTAATCATTTCAACACTTAGTAAATGTCCCTCAAGCTGTGGGTTTAATGACTTCAACACCATTTGGATAGAGCAGTGTTTCCCAAACTTGGTCCATGAGGTGCACGTTTTAGTGTTGTGAAAGTGGCGAGTGGCGCAGCGGTCTAAGGCACTGCAGCTCAGTGTTGCTGCATCCCCTGGTTCGAATCCAAGCTGCATCACAGCCGGCCGTGATTGGGAGTCCCATAGGGCGGCACACAATTGGCCCAGCGTTGTCCGGGTTTGGCAGTCATTGTAAATAAGAATTTGTTCTTAACTGATTTGCCAAGTAAAATAAATACATAAAACTACACAATTGATAAATTATCAAAGCTTGATTATTTGAACCAAAATGTGCACCCCTTGGGTTCCAGAGAACTGAGTTTGGGAAACCCTGGATTAGAGGCACATTTTGTGTGAATTCAAGGCCTTTGGATCTCAAGCCTAAACCTCCTGCACCTACTCATTGGGCTGGTGAGCGTTGAGCCAATATCTTCTCTATCTGCAGACCCAGAGGCATCTGGCAGTCAGTCCTCTTTTCCTGGTCAAATGAATTGTGGTATAAAATTCCCATGATATTCTGATTCATAATGTAGCTTGATTGTGGCCATGTAACCTTTGGGCTGGCTAGCATAGTGCTCACCAAAATGCTAATGACAAACACCAAAGCCCTATTTTCAGCTTTTTACATTTTTGTAATTACTATATCCTATGGGAGGAGCCAGAACATTTTGGATACTGAAGTTGGAAATATGTTTAAAAAGAAATATGACCTGTTTACAATCTCACAAATGAGTGAGATTTACTACAAAAAAATACAAGATATACCACATTAGTACCCATTGTTGAAATTAGGACAGGGATTCATGTGTTTTACTGAGCCAAACCCAACTGGAAAATGGGCTTTATGCTTCAAGTTCCATAATCAAGTAATATCAGACGTTCTCTGTATATCATTGATCATCAGCTCCCCCTGAAAGGTGGTAGGTATACATGAAGAAAAGTCGGCCATTTTGTCTTATCAATTCATGTAGTATCCTCACCATTCTGCCTTTTCTACATCTGCCTTTCAGGAAGCAGGAAAGGAGGTTTGTGAATTATGTCCACACCAATAAAAAGGCAGATTTTTTATTTATTGTATTGGCTGATGTAACCGGATTAAGTTCATGATGATCTGCTCAGATACCATACTGTGTCCTCCAGCGGGCACATTCTGATCCCCCATACCATGTCCTCCTCCAGCGGGCACATTCTGAACCCCCCATACCGTGTGTTGATCCAGCGGGCACATTCTGAACCCCGCATACCATGTCCTCCTCCAGCGGGCACATTCTGAACCCCCCATACCGTGTCCTCCTCCAGCGGGCACATTCTGAACCCCCCATACCGTGTCCTCCTCCAGCGGGCACATTCTGAACCCCCCATACCGTGTCCTCCTCCAGCGGGCACATTCTGAACCCCCCATACCGTGTCCTCCTCCAGCAGGCACATTCTGAACCCCCCATACCGTGTCCTCCTCCAGCGGGCACATTCTGAACCCCCCATACCGTGTCCTCCTCCAGCGGGCACATTCTGAACCCCCCATACCGTTTCCTCCTCCAGCGGGCACATTCTGAACCCCCCCATACCGTGTCCTCCTCCAGCGGGCACATTCTGAACCCCCCATACCATGTCCTCCTCCAGCGGGCACATTCTGAACCCCCCATACCGTGGCCTCCTCCAGCGGGCACATTCTGAAACCCCCATACCGTGTCCTCATCCAGATATGAACAAACAGAAAAAAATTATACATTTTGTCGTTATTTGTTTTCTTTTACTCGATGCCCAATTTGGAAACCATAAACTAGAACGACTTGATTGATATACAATGTTTTTGTTTTCAACTAGAAAAATGATAAAACGCTGAATGTCCTATTGTTTGGCCTTGACAAGATGAAAGGAAATTGGAATTATCAATAAGCACCTAAATGCTTCCATACACCTCTTCCTCTCTGCCTTAACCATAAATGGAAAGCACTCTTTTTCGTAGCAAGTTACGAGAATTTACGCCACAGGATAGTATAGTTAACATAGCAGGATAGGGTTAGCGAAAATTCTCTAATAACTTGCTATGAAATCCCTTTTCATCGAAGTGGCGTGGGGGGAAAAAAAAGTGTGTCCCCGTCCTGTAACTCTTACCCTACGGGTTTAAATGTGAATTTAAACAAGGTGACGTCAGAATTGTACGTCCCAAGGATGCCACTTACACGTTTCCGATTCACCACTGCCAGTCTTGAATCAGTGGAAACTGCAGAGGCCACTTTTAGTGATAGCATAGACATTAAAACCAAGACTGGCAATGCTCACTGCGGTATAATAAGAACCGGTCTGTTTTGCTGGATGTTCTCGCTCTGCCTGTCAGGTGGTAGCACATAGACACGCCCAATCGTGAAGTCTCCGGAAGTTAGTTAGCTATCTCATTTAGCTCCAAACAAAAATACACTTACACATATTTATTGTCAACTATGGACAAGCTTCGTAGTATGATAGGGGGGCGAGAAGACAACGAGGAAGCAGGGCTCACGGCGCAGGTAACACAGCATGTTGTTGTATTTTATCTGGGTTTGCATTAGCTTGCTAGCTAGCTAACTTGCTAAATGCGAAACCTTGGCTTTGACACATGAGTCGAGTGGTACATTTCCGTGGACGACATCAAATGCATAAGTGGCTTGTTCTTAGTCACGAGTATTTAAACTAACACTATACCTTGTGTTATAATTGATACACATTATGTTGAGTGTATGTCTACTGCGCTGAAATAGTTTGGTAACTAGGTAAATAGGAGTAAAGCCGCGCATGCGCCGATGCTGCTCAGGTGAAAACTAGCGAGTTGTGACCATAGAGACCCTAATTAATTGTATGGCTGTGACAACTAATAATGTCGTTAATCCTGTGTATTTGTATGCATCACTGCTCTTTACATGCTTTCATAAGGAGATGGTGGATCAGATGAGGTAAGGTTTGTCTTGAACACTGGTTTTCGTCCACAAGAAGACGGGCTAATTTATTCACTTAGTGATACACTTAGTTGAAGACGTGCGGACATTGTGTTTATTTCCCCTACTAGTAATGCACACTTCAAAACAGTACATCAGTTCAAAAACAATGCTGCTCAGCTGATTTACATTAAAACCATGGCTTTGCTTTTCCTGTCTTGTGTTATCAGATGTCTTGAAACAAAGATTGATTAGCGCCGGTGTCATAGAAGTTGACCTACGTCCTTTGTGTGTAACTGTTGTTTGTGTAATTGGATGTTTTTTTTGTGCGTACAAAAAAATGGGCTTTACTTTAACTTACGCTCTCTTCTTTGCCACTGGTCAGCATGGTAGAACCATCAGTAGGAAGAGAGACCTTGGGTCCCTGAGTCTGTGGTTTGGGTTGTTGCCCGTCTGTCTTGTGACATCCTGCCATTGTTCTCTCCGCAGGTCCTGGATGCCTCGACGCTCAGCTACAGCACCCGGGTGAAGTGGTTCGTCATATGCTTCGCTTCAGGCATCCTGTGCTCCATACTGGTGAGATTTCACCCTATTTCAGTGTTATTGTGAGTCTGTAATGGTGCCCTTTTCCCTAATATAGTGCACTACTTTTGACCCGGGCTGTACTCTATAGATGGGTTGGTTGTTTAGCAACAAAACTGATGCTTGTGCAACTATGGGACAAAACAGACGGGGTTTGGCTTAGATTATTATTATTTATTTTTTTAACCTTTATTTAACTAGGCAAGTCAGTTAAGAATAAATTCTTATTTACAATGACGGCCTAGGAACAGTGGGTTAACTGCCTTGTTCAGGGGCAGAACGACAGACTTTTAACCTTGTCAGCTCGGGGATTCGATCCAGCAACATTCCGGTTAATAGGCTACCTGCTCTAACCACTAGGCTACCTGTCTCTAACCACTAGGCTACCTGTCTCTAACCACTAGGCTACCTGTCTCTAACCACTAGGCTACCTGTCTCTAACCACTAGGCTACCTGTCTCTAACCACTAGGCTACCTGTCTCTAACCACTAGGCTACCTGTCTCTAACCGCTAGGCTACCTGTCTCTAACCGCTAGGCTACCTGTCTCTAACCGCTAGGCTACCTGTCTCTAACCGCTAGGCTACCTGTCTCTAACCGCTAGGCTACCTGTCTCTAACCGCTAGGCTACCTGTCTCTAACCGCTAGGCTACCTGTCTCTAACCGCTAGGCTACCTGTCTCTAACCGCTAGGCTACCCGTCTCTAACCGCTAGGCTACCCGTCTCTAACCGCTAGGCTACCCGTCTCTAACCGCTAGGCTACCCGTCTCTAACCGCTAGGCTACCCGTCTCTAACCGCTAGGCTACCCGTCTCTAACCGCTAGGCTACCCGTCTCTAACCGCTAGGCTACCCGTCTCTAACCGCTAGGCTACCCGTCTCTAACCGCTAGGCTACCCGTCTCTAACCGCTAGGCTACCCGTCTCTAACCGCTAGGCTACCCGTCTCTAACCGCTAGGCTACCCGTCTCTAACCGCTAGGCTACCCGTCTCTAACCGCTAGGCTACCCGTCTCTAACCGCTAGGCTACCCGTCTCTAACCGCTAGGCTACCCGTCTCTAACCGCTAGGCTACCCGTCTCTAACCGCTAGGCTACCCGTCTCTAACCGCTAGGCTACCCGTCTCTAACCACTAGGCTACCCGTCTCTAACCGCTAGGCTACCCGTCTCTAACCGCTAGGCTACCCGTCTCTAACCGCTAGGCTACCCGTCTCTAACCGCTAGGCTACCTGTCTCTAACCGCTAGGCTACCTGTCTCTAACCGCTAGGCTACCTGTCTCTAACCGCTAGGCTACCTGTCTCTAACCGCTAGGCTACCTGTCTCTAACCGCTAGGCTACCCGTCTCTAACCACTAGGCTACCCGTCTCTAACCACTAGGCTACCCGTCTCTAACCACTAGGCTACCCGTCTCTAACCACTAGGCTACCCGTCTCTAACCACTAGGCTACCCGTCTCTAACCACTAGGCTACCCGTCTCTAACCACTAGGCTACCCGTCTCTAACCACTAGGCTACCCGTCTCTAACCACTAGGCTACCCGTCTCTAACCACTAGGCTACCCGTCTCTAACCACTAGGCTACCCGTCTCTAACCACTAGGCTACCTGCCGCCCCAATGTAAACTATATTTAATCTCTAACATTTATTGAAAACATAAAGTTAGCCAATGACCGCAAATACGCTGTTACAGTAGTTGACTAGCTAGCTAATTTTAAGCCATATTAGCTTAGACGTGACATCATTCAATACAAGATGAGATTAGCTGGAAGGAGCCCCTTACCATTCCCATCATGACAGCTAGCAACAATGACAAAAGAAGCTATCTGGCCATTCAGAACCATAACAAAACACGGCCTTCTGCCCCCTTTGACGCGCATCGTTCTGGTGACGACGTCAGCTAACCAGCCTATATGAGTCGGGTTTGGTTTCACATTCCCCCTTCCCTTCCAATGCCCACGGCTGTTTCCATCCACAAAGCACTTATCAGATTCTCTTCCTCGTGTACAGTATTCTCCTTCTGCCAGTATTCTCCTCAACAAACAAGTGTCTGTCCACAGCATGATACCAGTGATGGCTGTATATTACAGTAAACCACAGCAGGATACCAGTGATGGCTGTATATTACAGTAAACCACAGCAGGATACCAGTGATGGCTGTATATTACAGTAAACCACAGCATGATACCAGTGATGGCTGTATATTACAGTAAACCACAGCATGATACCAGTGATGGCTGTATATTACAGTAAACCACAGCTGGATACCAGTGATGGCTGTATATTACAGTAAACCACAGCAGGATACCAGTGATGGCTGTATATTACAGTAAACCACAGCATGATACCAGTGATGGCTGTATATTACAGTAAACCACAGCATGATACCAGTGATGGCTGTATATTACAGTAAACCACAGCATGATACCAGTGATGGCTGTATATTACAGTAAACCACAGCATGATACCAGTGATGGCTGTATATTACAGTAAACCACAGCTGGATACCAGTGATGGCTGTATATTACAGTAAACCACAGCTGGATACCAGTGATGGCTGTATATTACAGTAAACCACAGCATGATACCAGTGATGGCTGTATATTACAGTAAACCACAGCATGATACCAGTGATGGCTGTATATTACAGTAAACCACAGCTGGATACCAGTGATGGCTGTATATTACAGTAAACCACAGCAGTGTCCTCTATCATCCTCTATGTCAGTAGGTACATGAGTTCAGTCTCTGTGTCAGAGAAAACGAAAGTAAAACCTTAGTCACAGTGGACAGTGCCTCCTACACTGTATCTGTAGTTGTCCCCTCTGTTAGTGTGGTTATGGGCTGGTCTACAGGACAGTTGTCCTCTCTGTTAGTGTGGTTATGGGTCTGTCTACAGAACAGTTGTCCTCTCTGTTAGTGTGGTTATGGGCCTGTCTACAGAACAGTTGTCCCCTCTGTTAGTGTGGTTATGGGCTGGTCTACAGGACAGTTGTCCTCTCTGTTAGTGTGGTTATGGGTCTGTCTACAGAACAGTTGTCCTCTCTGTTAGTGTGGTTATGGGCCTGTCTACAGAACAGTTGTCCTCTCTGTTAGTGTGGTTATGGGCCTGCTGACAGAACAGTTGTCCTCTCTGTTAGTGTGGTTATGGGCCTGCTGACAGAACAGTTGTCCTCTCTGTTAGTGTGGTTATGGGCCTGCTGACAGAACAGTTGTCCTCTCTGTTAGTGTGGTTATGGGTCGGTCTACAGAACAGTTGTCCTCTCTGTTAGTGTGGTTATGGGTCGGTCTACAGAACAGTTGTCCTCTCTGTTAGTGTGGTTATGGGCCTGTCTACAGAACAGTTGTCCTCTCTGTTAGTGTGGTTATGGGCCTGTCTACAGAACAGTTGTCCTCTCTGTTAGTGTGGTTATGGGCCTGTCTACAGAACAGTTGTCCTCTCTGTTAGTGTGGTTATGGGTCGGTCTACAGAACAGTTGTCCTCTCTGTTAGTGTGGTTATGGGTCGGTCTACAGAACAGTTGTCCTCTCTGTTAGTGTGGTTATGGGCCTGTCTACAGGACAGTTGTCCCCTCTGTTAGTGTGGTTATGGGCCTGCTGACAGAACAGTTGTCCTCTCTGTTAGTGTGGTTATGGGCCTGTCTACAGGACAGTTGTCCCCTCTGTTAGTGTGGTTATGGGCCTGTCTACAGAACAGTTGTCCTCTCTGTTAGTGTGGTTATGGGTCGGTCTACAGAACAGTTGTCCTCTCTGTTAGTGTGGTTATGGGTCGGTCTACAGAACAGTTGTCCTCTCTGTTAGTGTGGTTATGGGCCTGTCTACAGGACAGTTGTCCCCTCTGTTAGTGTGGTTATGGGCCTGCTGACAGAACAGTTGTCCTCTCTGTTAGTGTGGTTATGGGCCTGTCTACAGGACAGTTGTCCCCTCTGTTAGTGTGGTTATGGGCCTGTCTACAGGACAGTTGTCCCCTCTGTTAGTGTGGTTATGGGCCTGTCTACAGGACAGTTGTCCCCTCTGTTAGTGTGGTTATGGGCCTGTCTACAGGACAGTTGTCCCCTCTGTTAGTGTGGTTATGGGCCTGTCTACAGGACAGTTGTCCCCTCTGTTAGTGTGGTTATGGGTCGGTCTACAGAAGGGTTGTACTGATAACAACTCTGGAGACTGATTATTCACAGCGTGTTAACAACACTGGTGAGAGCCATTCATAACAGAAGCCCTATTTATATATTTTCCTCTCATTCATCATTGATTCTACTAGTTCAGGAATGTCTAACATGGATCATGTGTTTGTATGCACCATTTGGTCTTTCATTAGGAGATGGATCAGGTCAGGTTGGTGTTAAACACCAAGGGCTTATTCCACAAGAACATTATGTAATAGCCTACATCAGGGCTCTCCAACCCTGTTCCTGGAGCGTTACCCTCCTGTAGGTTTACAGCAGGGCTCTCCAACCCTGTTCCTGGAGAGTTACCCTCCTGTAGGTTTACAGCAGGGCTCTCCAACCCTGTTCCTGGAGAGTTACCCTCCTGTAGGTTTACATCAGGGCTCTCCAACCCTGTTCCTGGAGAGTTACCCTCCTGTAGGTTACAGCAGGGCTCTCCAACCCTGTTCCTGGAGAGTTACCCTCCTGTAGCCTACAGCAGGGCTCTCCAGCCCTGTTCCTGGAGAGTTACCCTCCTGTAGGTTTACATCAGGGCTCTCCAACCCTGTTCCTGGAGAGTTACCCTCCTGTAGGTTACAGCAGGGCTCTCCAACCCTGTTCCTGGAGAGTTACCCTCCTGTAGGTTACAGCAGGGCTCTCCAACCCTGTTCCTGGAGAGTTACCCTCCTGTAGGTTTACAGCAGGGCTCTCCAACCCTGTTCCTGGAGAGTTACCCTCCCGTAGGTTACAGCAGGGCTTTCCAACCCTGTTCCTGGAGATTTACCCTCCTGTAGGTTACAGCAGGGCTCTCCAGCCCTGTTCCTGGAGAGTTACCCTCCTGTAGGTTTACAGCAGGGCTCTCCAGCCCTGTTCCTGGAGAGTTACCCTCCTGTAGGTTTACAGCAGGGCACTCCAACCCCGTTCCTGGAGAGTTACCCTCATGTAGGTTTACAGCAGGGCTTTCCAACCCCGTTCCTGGAGAGTTACCCTCCTGTAGGTTACAGCAGGGCTCTCCAACCCCGTTCCTGGAGAGGTACCCTCCTATAGGTTACAGCAGGGCACTCCAACCCCGTTCCTGGAGAGTTACCCTCCTGTAGGTTACAGCAGGGCTCTCCAACCCCGTTCCTGGAGAGTTACCCTCCTGTAGGTTTACAGCAGGGCTCTCCAACCCCGTTCCTGGAGAGTCAACCTCCTGTAGGTTACAGCAGGGCACTCCAACCCCGTTCCTGGAGATTCACCCTCCTGTATGTTACAGCAGGGCTCTCCAACCCTGTTCCTGGAGAGTTACCCTCCTGTAGGTTTACAGCAGGGCTCTCCAACCCTGTTCCTGGAGAGTCACCCTCCTGTAGGTTACAGCAGGGCTCTCCAACCCTGTTCCTGGAGAGTTAGCCTCCTGTAGGTTTACAGCAGGGCTCTCCAGCCCTGTTCCTGGAGAGTTACCCTCCTGTAGGTTTACAGCAGGGCTCTCCAACCTTGTTACTGGAGAGAAACCCTCCTGTAGGTTTACAGCAGGGCTCTCCAACCCTGTTCCTGGAGAGGGATCCTCCTGTAGGTTTTCACGCCAACCCCAGTTGTAACTAACCTGTTTCAGTTTATCAACCAGCTAATTATTAGAATCAGGTGACTAGATTAGGGCTGGAGTGAACCTACAGGAGGGTAACTCTCCAGGAACAGGGTTGGAGAACCCTGCTGTAACCTACAGGAGGGTAACTCTCCAGGAACAGAGATGGAGAGCCCTGATGTAACCTACAGGAGGGTAACTCTCCAGGAACAGAGATGGAGAGCCCTAGACTGTATGATCAACTTTTAAAAATAAAAGTGAAATGAGTCAGATCCTGTTTTTGTGAACCAGCATGTCCGTGTGTAGAAAGTGATATGGTGTTTCACCACTAGGTGGCGGTCATGTAACATTGTATTTGTAACATTTCAGGGAACCATTTTCCTTTGGCCTACAGATCGTTCTTGTTCAAAATAAAATACAAAAGCAATACAGATATTATAATTTTAAAATATTTTGGCCTACCTGATATTTACCAAATAGTCTAATTCCAGGTAACATTGATCTAGCGTACCTCTTCTCTTGTCTTCCAGGAGTTTCTTTAGCCGATCAGACTGCTCATACAAACTGATGGTAGGATGATGCCTAGGTGGACATAGTAATAATTTAATTTTGTGTGTTTTTCAACCAGGGCACTGCACTGCTGTTCTTACCAAATGGCACCAAGCTGTTTGCTGTGTTCTACACACTAGGTAACCTTGCTGCACTCTCCAGGTGAGTCCATTCATTTTGTTCATGGTCTGCTACCTGTTGTTACTGCCAGAGCTAAAAGACAAAGCTATTTCCAATACAAGCAATTCAGGAATTAAGCTATTACTAAATGCATACTTATTTGATATACTTTTTACATTTAAAAAAAAATCACATTATACACTTCAATTCTAATTTAATGTGAGGTAATTTCACTGTAAGTTCCCTCCTACCCATTTAACTTGACTTTGGATGGACTTGACCCAGACACATCGAGTTGTTGCCGTTTTTCTAACATCTGTCGATTTGAATGTTTAGCAACACTCCACTAACGTGATTGATGGGGGTGCCTAATCTTTTTTTGTTGTTGTCCACACTTTACGAATGACCTATCAATTATTGATCTCCTGTCCCGTCACCCAGCTTGGAGTGTACTCTGTAGCAGTCCGTAAAGTAGCTGACAAAGTGTTCTTTTGAGTTCATTGTCGAGGGGTGTTCCAAGTCACGGAATTTAGAGTTAGAATTCTGTCCCTGTTCTAGAATTTGATTTCTGTCCCTGTTCTAGAATTGGAATTCTGTCCCTGTTCAAGAATTGGAATTCTGTCCCTGTTCTAGCGGTTCTATTTCTATGTTTCAGATGTCAGTAAAACCACCTGGTTTGTCTGTCATACTATGCAGTTTTTTTTTTTTTTTTTTTTTAAATGACCAGACAGAACAGAAGCACATTGGATGGGTTCCCTATTGAGCTTGGTGTAGTAGTCCTGTGTGGCTCAGTAGGTAAGAGCATGAAACTAATGAACACCAAGGGCGTAGGTTCAATTCCCGCAGGGACCACACACACATAGCATTTGTTTTGCCCCCATGCACTCACTGTAAGTACGTTGCTTTGGCAACAATGTACAGCTGTCTAGGATTCATTGTGGTAAAGGGTTTCTATAATTCAGGACATTTTTGTTCAGTAATGTATTTTGATTGAATTCCTGATGGTGGAACAGGTCTGTTGGGTTTAGTTCTCTATCTTAAGAATCAAGAAAGGGTTGATCTGTCAGATAAATGTATTACACGTGACTCTCTCCGATAGACTCTTAAAAATGGGGCCCAATGCCTTGCTTGGCACTCAGCATGAAGGAGGTTGATTGGGGAAAAGGCCCTACGACAGACTAGCGTTCTCTCCGGGGAGTGTGTAATCAGGAGATGGGCCGTTGTGGCTCGGACGAGGCTAACTTGTCAAATGCTTACTTACTATAGTACTGAACAAAAATGTTAACTTAACATGCTACAATTTCACAGATTTTTACTGAGTTACAGTTCACATAAGGAAATCAGTCAATTTTAAATCAATTCATTAAATCTAATCCAATTGTGTCACATGCACGAAATACAGCAGGTTCACCTTAGCGTGAAATGCTTACTTCAAGCTCTATAAAGTAAAAAATAAATGAACGGTTATCCCCTCTGCAGGGCTCCCGAGTGGCGCTGTCGTCTAAGACACTGCATCTCAGTGCAAGAGGTGTCACTGCAGTCCCTGGTTTGAATCCAGGCTGCATCACATCCGGCTGTGATTGGGAGTCCAATAGGGTGGTGCACAATTGACCCAGCGTCGTCCGGGTTTGGCCAGGGTAGGCCGTCATTGTAAATAAGAATTTGTTCTTGATTGACTTGCCTAGTTGGTTCTAGACTTGGCGCTCCGGTACCACATGCTGTATGGTAGCAGAGAGAACAGTCTATGACTTGGGTGACTGGAGTCTGACTATTTTTGGGGGCCTTCCTCTTACACCGCCTGGTCCTAGATGGCAGGAAGCTTAGCCCCAGGGCCGTACGCACTACACGCCTTACGGTTGGATGCCGAGCAGTTGCCAAACCAGGCGGTGATGCAACCGGTCAGGATGCGCTCGATGGTGCAGCTGTAGAACTTTTTGAAGATCTGTCTCCTGTGGGCGGGGGGAGGGGGGGGGGAGTGTTGTCGTGCCCTCTTCACGACTGTCTTGGTGTGTTTGGACCATGATAGTTTGTTGGTGATGTGGACACCAAGGAACTTGAAGCTCTCAACCTGCTCCACTGCAGCCCCGTCGATGAGAATGGCGGCGTGCTTGGTCCTCCTTTTCCTGTAGTCTGCGATCAGCTCCTTTGTCTTGCTCACGTTGAGGGGGAGGTTGTTGTCCTGGCACCACACTGCCAGGTCTCTGACCACCTCCTTAATGGCTGTCTCATCGTTATCGGTGATCAGGCCTACCATCGTTGTATTGTCAGCAAACTTAATGATGGTGTTGGAGTATTGTTTGGCCACGCAGTCGTGGGTGAACAGGGAATACAGGAGGGGACTAAGCATGCACCCCTGAGGGGCCCCAGTGTTGAAGATTAGCGTGATAGGTGTGTTGTTGCCTTCCCATACCACCTGGGGGTGGCCCATCAGGAAGTCCAGGATCCAGTTACAGGGGGAGGTGTTTAGTCCCAGAATCCTTAGCTTAGTGATGAGTTTTGTGGGCACTATGGTGTTGATCGCTGAGCTGTAGTCAATGAACATCATTCTCACATAGGTGTTCCTTTTGTCCAGGTGAGAAAGGGCAGTGTGGAGTGCAATTGAGATTGCGTCATCTGTGGATCTGTTGGGGCGGTATGCAAATTGGAGTGGGTCTAGGGTTTCCAGGATGGTGATGGTGTTGATGTGAGCCATGACCAGGCTTTCAAAGCACTTCGTGGCTACAGACGTGAGAGCTACAGGGCGGTAATCATTTAGGCAGGTTACCTTCACTTTCTTGGGCACAGGGACTATGGTGGTCTGCTTGAAACATGTAGTTATTACAGACTCGGTCAGGGAGAGGTTGAAAATGTCAGCTGCATGCTTCAGTGTTGCTTGCCTCGAAGCGAGCATAAAAAGCCTTTAGCCTGTCTGGTAGGCTCACTTGACTGGGCAGCTCGCGGCTGGGTTTCCTTTTGTAGTCCGTAATAGTTTGCAAGCCCTGCCACATTCGACGAGCGTCAGAGCCGGTGTAGTAGGTTACCATCTTAGTCCTGTATTGAAGCTTTTCCTGTTTGATAGTTTGTCTAAGGGCATAGCGGGATTTATTACAATCGTCTGTATTAGTCTCCCGCTCCTTGAAAGCGGCAGCTCTAGCCTTTTGCTCGATGCGGATGTTGCCTGTAATCCATGGCTTCTGGTTGGGATATGTACCTACGGCCACTGTTGGGATGACGTCATCGATGCACTTATTGATGAAGCCGGTGACTGAGGTGGTATACTCCTCAATGCCATTGGATGAATCCTGGAACATATTCCAGTCTGTGCAAAACAGTCCTGTAGTGTAGCATCCGCGTCATCTGACCACTTCCGTATTGAGCGAGTCACTGGTACTTCCTGCTTTAGTTTTTGCTTGTAATCAGGAATCAGTAGGATAGAATTATGGTCAGATTTTCCAAATGGAAAGAGAGCTTTGTACACGTCTCTGTGTGTGGAGTAAAAGTGGGCTTTTCCTCTGGTTGCACATTTAACATGCTGGTAGAAATGAGGTAAAACGGATTTAAGTTTGCCTGCATTAAAGTCCCCCGACCACTAGGAGTGCCACTTCTGGATGAGCATTTTCTTGTTTGCTAATGGCCTTATACAGCTGGTTCAGTGTCGTCTTAGTGCCAGCATGGGTCTGTGGTGGTAAATGGACGGCTACGAAAAATTATAGATAGTCTTGGTAGATAGTGTGGTCTACATCTTATCATGAGGTACACTCACTCTCTCTTTAAGTTTTAGGCCCTAATCTATGGATTTTACATGACTGGCAGGGGTGCAGCCATGTGTGGGCCTTAGCAGGCATATGCCCACCCACTTGGCAGCTAGGCACACACAATGGGGAGCCAGGCCTAGCCAATCAGAGTGAGTTTTTCCTCACAAAAGGGCTTTATTACAGACAGAAATATTCCTCAGCACCCCTCCACCCCACCTCAGACGATGCCGCAGGTGTAGAAGCCGGATGTGGGGGTCGTGGGCTGGCACGGTTACCTGTGGTCTGCGGTTGTGAGGCCGGTTGGACGTACTGACGATTTTTATTTATTTATTTTATTTATATATCTTTTTTTTTTAAATAACACTGGAGGCAGCGTGTTGTAGATAAATTAACATTAAACGATCTGGCAACAGCTCTGGGGAACATTCCTGCAGTCAGCATGTCAATTGCACCCTCCCTCAACTTGAGACATCTGTGGTATTGTGGCGTTGTGACAAAACTGCACATTTTATTGGCCTTTTTTTGTCCCCAGCACAAGGTGCACCTGTATAATGATCATGCTGTTTAATCAGCTTGTTGATATGCCACACTTGTCAGGTGGATGGAATGTCTTGGCAAAGGAGAAATGCTCACAAAACAGGGATGTAAACAAATTTTTGCACAAAAGTTGAGAGGAATAGCTTTTTGTGATTCAACTCATGAAACATGGGACCAACACTTCTTGCCCAGTTCTTTCTCCTCTGAGCCTGGTTCCTCCCCTCTCTCTAAGTTTATTTTTTTTCCTTATTTGGGAGTGTTTCCATGCCACTGTGCTTCCGTTTGCTGAAATGAATTTGATTGGTTATCACAGACAGGTGTCGTGTGGCTTTCTTTTGACACGGTATCATTTTCCTACCGGACGGTGAACTGTGGCATCTCTTTGTTTTCAAGTGTCTTCTGTCATCTTGTGTGTTTCCACAGCGACAACACTGTGAAAGAAACGGGTTCAGTGTGTCCTCACTTCTGGTTACTGTTCTGAACCACAAACCGTAGTGTCATGTTTACACTGGACATTTTTCCCCAAATGGCTGCCTATGTAGTGCCCTGCTTTTGACTAGGGCCTATTGTACACTATGTAGGGAATAGTGTGCCATTTGTAATGCAGATGAGGGCTTTTGTCCACACAGTAACTTGAAGTGCTCACACGTCATATTTTAATATGAGGCGTATATTCAGGTGGGCCGGTGTATAAGTAGCCATGCGTTTCATGTTGCATAATATATACCCAGGCACACCAGCAGGTCCCTATAAAACCATTATACAAATACATACATGCATACAGTTGAAGTCTAAATGTAACTGGCTAAGGTGTATGTAAACTTCAAATTTAATCCTAGTAAAAATTCCCTGTCTTAGGTCAGTTAGGATCACCGCTTTATTTTAAGAAATTGAAATGTCAAAATAATTGTAGAGTGAATTATTTATTTCAGCTTTTATTTCTTTCATCACATTTTTAGTGGGTCAGATGTTTACATACACTCAATTAGTATTTGGTAGCATTGCCTTTTTAAATTGTTTTACGTGGGTCAAATGTTTCGGGTAGCCTTCCACAAACTTCCCACAATAAGTTGGGTGAATTTTGGCCCATTCCTCCTGACAGAGCTGGTGTAACTGAGTCAGGTTTGTAGGCCTCCTTGCTCGCAAACGCTTTTTCAGTTCTGCCCACAAATTTTCTATGGCCACTCCAATACCTTGACTTTGTTGTCCTTAAGTCATTTTGCCACAACTTTGGAAATATGCTTGGGGTCACAGTCCGTTTGGAAGACCCATCTGCAACCAAGCTTTAACTTCCTGTCTTGAGATGCTGCTTTAATATATCCACATAATTTCCCTCCCTCATGATGCAATCTATTTTGTGAAGTACACCAGTCCCTCCTGCAGCAAAGCACCCCCACAATATGATGCTGCCACCCCCGTGCTTCATGTTTGGGATGGTGTTCTTCAGCTTGCAAACGGCCCCCTTTTTCCTCAACATAACGATGGTCAATATGGCCAAACAGTTCTATTTTTGTTTCATCAGACCAGAGGACATTTATCCAAAAAGTACGATCTTTGTCCCCATGTGCAGTTGCAAACTGTAGTCTGTTTTTTTCATGGCGGTTTAGGAGCAGTGGCTTCTTCCTTGCTGAGCGGCCCTTGAGGTTATGTCGATACAGGACTCGTTTTACTGTGGATATAGATACTTTTGTACCGGTTTCCTCCAGCATCTTCACAAGGTCCTTTTCTGTTGTTCTGGGATTGATTTGCACTTTTTGCTCAAGTACGTTCATCTCTGAGTGGTATGACGACTGCGTGGTCCCATGGTGTTTATACTTGCGTACTATTGTTTGTACAGATGAACGTGGTACCTTCAGGTGTTTGGAAATTGCTCCCAAGGATGAACCAGACTTGTGGAGGTCTACAATTTATTTTCTGTGGTCTTGGCTGATTTCTTTTGATTTTCCCATGATGTCAAGCAAAGAGGTACTGAGTTTGAAGGTGGGCCTTGAAATACATCCACAGGAACACCTCCAATTGACTCAAACCATCTCAATTGGGTTGAGGTTTGGTGACTGTAGAGGCCAGGTTATCTGATGCAGCACTCCATCACTCTCCTTCTTAGTCAAATAGCCCTTACACAGCCTGAAGGTGTGTTGGGTCATTGTTCTGTTGAAAAACAAATTATAGTCCCACTAAGCGCAAACCAGATGGGATGGCGTGTCACTGCATAACGCTGTGGTAGCCATGCTGGTTAAGTATGCCTTGAATTGTAACTAAATCACTGACAGTGTCACCAGCAAATCACCCCCACACATCACACCTCCTCCTCCATGCTTCACGGTGGGAACCACACATGCGGAGATCATCTGTTCACCTACTCTGCGTCTCACACAGACACGGCTGTTGGAACCAAAAATCTCACATTTGGACTCATCAGACCAAAAGGACAGATTTCCGCTGGTCTAATGTCCATTGCTCGTGTATCTTGGCCTAAGCAAGTCTCTTTCTTATTGGTGTCCTTTAGTGGTTTCTTTGCAGCAATTCGACCATGAAGGCCTGATTCACGCAGTCTCCTCTGAACAGTTGACGTTGAGATGTGTCTGTTACTTGAACTCTGTGAAGCATTTATTTGGGCTGCAATCTGGAGGTGCAGTTAATTGCCGATTTCTGAGGCTGGCAACTCTGGTGAACTTATCCTCTGCTGCAGAGGTATCTCTGGGTCTTCCTTTCCTGTGGCGGTCCTCATGAGAGCCAGTTTCATCATAGTGCTTGAGGGTTTTTGCGACTGCACTTGAAGAAACTTTCAAAGTCCTAGAAATTGTCCGCATGGACTGGCCTTCATGTCCTTAAAGTAAAGATGGACTCTTCTTTCTCCTTGCTTATTTGAGCTGTTCTTGCCATGATATGGACTTGGTCTTTTACCAAATAGGGCTATCTTCTGTATACCCCCTCTACCTTGTCACAACACAATGGATTGGCTCAAATGCACTGAGAAGGAAAGAAGTTCCACAAATTAACTTTTTAAAAAGGCACACCTGTTAATTGGAATGCATTCCAGGTGACTACCTCATGAAGCTGGTTGAGAGAATATCAAGAGTGTGCAAAGCTGTCATCAAGGCAAAGGGTGGCTACTTTGAAGAATCTCAAATATAACAATCATTTTGATTTGTTAACTCTTTTTTTTTTTTTGGTTACTACATGATTCCATAGTAGTTATTTCATAGTTTTGTTGTCCACTATTATTCTACAATGTAGAAAATAGTCAAAATGAAGAAAAACCCTTGAATGAGTAGGTTTTAGGTGTAAACTTTTGACTGGTACTGTGTGTGTGTATAAATATCCTAGGCCTACCAGCAGGGCTCTCTAAGATCTGTGTTGCGGACAGAATCACGGAATCCAGACATTAAAACGTAATTCAAAAATGTGTTTAACTCATTAGAAAATTCATTAATTTGTTCAAGTTAATCATAAGACATGAACAAAATGCGTCAGTGGCTTGGGCCTGGTTCCCCAGTGGCTTGGGCCTGGTTCCCCAGTGGCTTGGGCCTGGTTCCCCAGTGGCTTGGGCCTGGTTCCCCAGTGGCTTGGGCCTGGTTCCCCAGTGGCTTGGGCCTGGTTCCCCAGTGGCTTGGGCCTGGTTCCCCAGTGGCTTGGGCCTGGCTCTCCAGGAGGCCTATGTCCTCCCAGGCCCACCTATGTCTGTGCCCCTATCCAGTCATGTGAAATCCATAGATTAGGGCCTAATGAATTTATGTAAATTGACTGATTTCCTTATATGAGCTGTAACTCCGTATCGTTGAAGTTGTTGCGTTTTTAGATTTTGTTTAGTATACATGGCTTATTATAATCCCAGCCACAGAAAATCTATTAACATTTGAAATTAGAATGCATTATTTTTTGCTTGTCTGTTTTTTTTTTTAGTGTTGTGTTGAATCCATGTCAAAGTCTTCTCATATATATATATATATATTAATATCAGCAACAACAACAAACCGTTTTCATTTCTCTGGGCTGTTTTGAACAATATGTAGTATTTTCCAACATAATAAATCATAGAAATTCAAATCCATGTGACATTTTTATTTTCTCCGTTTTTTTTATAACCGTTTATTTATTTATAAACGGTTATAAAAAAAAACATTTATTATATTATATTTATTATATTTATTATACATTTATTTCCTACGGGTTTTAAACCGGTGTGTTTTCCTGCATGTGTCTGCAGCACCTGTTTCCTGATGGGACCTCTGAAACAGCTGAAGAGAATGTTTGAGCCCACCAGACTGATAGCCACCTGTGTTGTGCTGGTAACTACTCTACTCTACGTGTTGTAAACGACTTTATTTGACATTGTAAAAAATTACATAATACGTAACACGTAACAAGTGTAATGTCCTAGTCAACTAATGTAAGTTTTAAACAACTACATATATCACAATCGTTGCAAGTAATCCCGTAACCGAGGGATGTGGCTGGATAGATGTTACTTAGCAACAAGGCATTTCTAAGTTACTCTATATTTGTCAAAAAATGATAATTGATAAACATTATTTTAAATGACAACAAAAAAACTGTCTGTTAAATATTACATTGCAACTTTTTTTTTTTAAAGAATCATTCTGTTATGTAGGTCTTAATGGATTCAGCAGTTCTCTCCTTTTTAAGGCAGTTTTTATTTCTCCGTGTTGCGTGATACATCTGCTCTTAAACTGTTGGTGGATTTAGGCCATTAGTTTAGGTCAGCCGTTCGTTTTTTCCGTGACTAAATACTACAACTTCAAAGCGGGAATCCTTTTAATTGGTGAACGTGCCACGTCCGTTTTTTTTTTTAGCTACAACGACGGCGATACAACGAACAGTGTTGCTCGATAGGACAGCAGAATATATTTGGACCATGCTGTCAGATGCTCCTCCCCTCCGTTTTCATCAACAAAACAATAACAAAGACGCTGGGGAGGGGGGGTGGCGTTGTTTTCTCTAATGGGGGGGGCGGGGGGTGAACAGAGGCGTTTTCACTAATGCAGATTCCATCTTTTTGAAGTTGATCTGCCTTTAGGGCTCAACGCCGAGTGGTAATCTGAAGTAAATCCCTCCACAAGAAGATGAATCAGATCATTCATTCATTTAATCCATATTTTAAAAAGTTGTTTTTTTTTTATTTGAGTTTTTCCTCTTTCTGCCTCCAGCTCTGTCTCATTTTGACGCTTTGTGCAGTTTTCTGGGTAAGTATCTGAACGCCTCCGATACAGTTCAGTAGCCGACAGCGTGACCCAATGGCAGCGTTTCCCTAAACTCCGTTTTGGGGTCCCCAACTGGGGTGCAGAATTTAGTTTATTTGTTTTTTGTCGTAGCACTACACAGCTGATTCAAATTGTATTTGTCATATACACACTGTTAGCAGATGTTAATGCGAGTGTAGCGAAATGCTTGTAAATCAAAGCTTGACGATGAGTTGATTTATTTAAATCATCTGTGTAATACCACAGCTAAAACCAAAATGTGCACTCCTTGGGAACCCCAGGACTGAGTTGGGGGGGGGGGGGAACACTGGCCTAATACACTATAACAAATGTACCACACCGTTGTCTGAGAACAGACGTGACGTTCTCTCTGTCTCTAGTGGGGAAAGAAGGGATTGGCTATCATCTTCTGCATTCTACAGTTCTTGGCTATGACATGGTAAGTAACACGCCACTTAACAGGGCATTCAATCCGTATATGTCGGCTGTCGGACATCACGAATTGCAGATGTACATTTTTTTGTTGTTGCTCGTATTACTATCCTTCTACTTTCATATGTTGTGACGACTGATGCGTCTTCTCCTTCAGTGTCAAACTAGGTTTGTATCAGTGTTGACAGTCATTGATCTACAAGTCATTTTGTAGTCAGGGAATATCAGCCATTTTACATGTCTAACAGCCCCAGGGAATATCAGTCATTTTACATGCCTAACAGCCCCAGGGAATATCAGCCATTTTACACGCCTAACAGCCCCAGGGAATATCAGCCATTTTACACGCCTAACAGCCCCAGGGAATATCAGCCATTTTACATGCCTAACAGCCCCAGGGAATATCAGCCATTTTACATGCCTAACAGCCCCAGGGAATATCAGCCATTTTACATGCCTAACAGCCCCAGGGAATATCAGCCATTTTACATGCCTAACAGCCCCAGGGAATATCAGCCATTTTACACGCCTAACAGCCCCAGGGAATATCAGCCATTTTACACGCCTAACAGCCCCAGGGAATATCAGCCATTTTACACGCCTAACAGCCCCAGGGAATATCAGCCATTTTACATGCCTAACAGCCCCAGGGAATATCAGCCATTTTACACGCCTAACAGCCCCAGGGAATATCAGCCATTTTACACGCCTAACAGCCCCAGGGAATATCAGCCATTTTACACGTCTAACAGCCCCAGGGAATATCAGCCATTTGACACGCCTAACAGCCCCAGGGAATATCAGCCATTTGACACACCTAACAGCCCCAGGGAATATCAGCCATTTTACATGCCTAACAGCCCCAGGGAATATCAGCCATTTTACACGCCTAACAGCCCCAGGGAATATCAGCCATTTTACACGCCTAACAGCCCCAGGGAATATCAGCCATTTTACATGCCTAACAGCCCCAGGGAATATCAGCCATTTTACATGCCTAACAGCCCCAGGGAATATCAGCCATTTTACATGCCTAACAGCCCCAGGGAATATCAGCCATTTTACACGCCTAACAGCCCCAGGGAATATCAGCCATTTTACATGTCTAACAGCCCCAGGGAATATCAGCCATTTTACACGCCTAACAGCCCCAGGGAATATCAGCCATTTGACACACCTAACAGCCCCAGGGAATATCAGCCAGTTGACACACCTAACAGCCCCAGGGAATATCAGCCATTTTACATGCCTAACAGCCCCAGGGAATATCAGCCATTTTACATGCCTAACAGCCCCAGGGAATATCAGCCATTTTACACGCCTAACAGCCCCAGGGAATATCAGCCATTTTACACGCCTAACAGCCCCAGGGAATATCAGCCATTTTACACGCCTAACAGCCCCAGGGAATATCAGCCATTTTACACGCCTAACAGCCCCAGGGAATATCAGCCATTTTACACGCCTAACAGCCCCAGGGAATATCAGCCATTTTACACGTCTAACAGCCTCAGGGAATATCAGCCATTTGACACGCCTAACAGCCCCAGGGAATATCAGCCATTTGACACACCTAACAGCCCCAGGGAATATCAGCCATTTTACACGCCTAACAGCCCCAGGGAATATCAGCCATTTTACACGCCTAACAGCCCCAGGGAATATCAGCCATTTTACACGCCTAACAGCCCCAGGGAATATCAGCCATTTTACACGCCTAACAGCCCCAGGGAATATCAGCCATTTTACATGCCTAACAGCCCCAGGGAATATCAGCCATTTTACACGCCTAACAGCCCCAGGGAATATCAGGAGCCTAGTGACAGTCTGTAGATGGTCACCGTGCGAAGCTGGGCACAACACGAGGTCGGCACTCTGTTCCTGATCTTGCACATCTGCGCGAGACCTTCAGCATTCAAATTCTACAATGGCTTACGCAATATTAGGCTTTATGAGTTGGGTGACAACCTCTACTCTCATCTGGCTATAGCCTACTGCTGAAAGAGGGCTTACAATATATATATTTGCGTTTGTTCAGGTTCAACATCATCAGCAATGGTTTTGCTTTAAACAATCAGTGTACAGTATATGATCATTTAAATAAACGGGCTTTAATTTGATCATTTCATAACGAGGAATCACTTTTGCTAGACGCACTGCTAAAGTGGGAGGAAGAAAAAGAAGCTCACTTTAAAAATAAAAAAAACGTTTTTATGGATGTGCTGACAAGATGCTTGTCTCTACGCCCTAACAATGGCCGTCGTTGTCCACAAAGCGGCATGGTGGGCTCTCAACTATTCTTCTCTTTAGGTTGGTGGATACATCTCATTTAGTTGACTATTTATTTTTAATATTCGATGAGGATTGTCGACATCAACCACCTGTATTCAATGGAGCGAGATGCTTTATCTATAGCCGTCTCCAGACAACTACGATTTGTGTTTTTTGTTGTTGTTGTTTTTGCTCCAAGTTGCCCGGGGTGTCATGTGTCCAACTTATACTCGTAACAACCTAAGCATTAAGAAACTGTAACAGTGATAGGTATCAGCATGTGCACTCCTTGGGAACCCCAGGACTGAGTTGGGGGGGGGAAACACTGTAACAGTGTACTGCATACTGTATCAGTAAAGCACTGTGTGACGACTACTGATGACGTTTCCTCTAATGGGAGACACCAATTAAGAGCTCGCTGAAAGCTATGCCTCCAATAAGCCACACCTGCAATCGTCTGATAGGCTGCCACTGTTACAGTATGCTGCCAATCAGTATGCTGCCAATACTATACATATAATATGGGCTACCTGATACTATACCTGTATATTGTAATATAGGTTACCTGATACTATACCTGTATATTGTAATATAGGTTACCTGATACTATACCTGTATATTGTAATATAGGTTACCTGATACTATACCTGTATATTGTAATATAGGTTACCTGATACTATACCTGTATATTGTAATATAGGTTACCTGAAACTATACCTGTATATTGTAATATAGGTTACCTGATACTATACCTGTATATTGTAATATATGTTACCTGATACTATACCTGTATAATATAGGTTACCTGATACTATACCTGTATATTATATGTTACCTGATACTATACCTGTATATTGTAATATAGGTTACCTGATACTATACCTGTATATTGTAATATAGGCTACCTGATACTATACCTGTATATTGTAATATAGGCTACCTGATACTATACCTGTATATTGTAATATAGGCTACCTGATACTATACCTGTATATTGTAATATAGGCTACCTGATACTATACCTGTATATTGTAATATAGGCTACCTGATACTATACCTGTATATTATAGGCTACCTGATACTATACCTGTATATTATAGGTTACCTGATACTATACCTGTATATTATAGGTTACCTGATACTATACCTGTATATTGTATTATAGGTTACCTGATACTATACCTGTATATTGTAATATAGGCTACCTGATACTATACCTGTATATTGTAATATAGGCTACCTGATACCTGTATAGTACACCTGTACGGTATATACTCACTCTTTCCCCCCCTTGTTTTCTCTTTCAGGTACAGCATCTCTTATATTCCATTTGCCAGGTAAGAGGATTATGTTTCAAACTACGGTACATGAACCCTTTTGTGGATCCAGTTAGTTTAACTAACTTATCCTAATGAGTTTAACTAACTTATCCTAATGAGTTTAACTAACTTATCCTAATGAGTTTAACTAACTTATCCTAATGAGTCTAACTAACTTATCCTAATGAGTCTAACTAACTTATCCTAATGAGTCTAACTAACTTATCCTAATGAGTCTAACTAACTTATCCTAATGAGTCTAACTAACTTATCCTAATGAGTCTAACTAACTTATCCTAATGAGTCTAACTAACTTATCCTAATGAGTCTAACTAACTTATCCTAATGAGTCTAACTAACTTATCCTAATGAGTCTAACTAACTTATCCTAATGAGTCTAACTAACTTATCCTAATGAGTCTAACTAACTTATCCTAATGAGTCTAACTAACTTATCCTAATGAGTCTAACTAACGTATCCTAAAGAGTCTAACTAACGTATCCTAAAGAGTCTAACTAACGTATCCTAAAGAGTCTAACTAACGTATCCTAAAGAGTCTAACTAACGTATCCTAAAGAGTCTAACTAACGTATCCTAAAGAGTCTAACTAACGTATCCTAAAGAGTCTAACTAACGTATCCTAAAGAGTCTAACTAACGTATCCTAAAGAGTCTAACTAACGTATCCTAAAGAGTCTAACTAACGTATCCTAAAGAGTCTAACTAACGTATCCTAAAGAGTCTAACTAACGTATCCTAAAGAGTCTAACTAACGTATCCTAAAGAGTCTAACTAACGTATCCTAAAGAGTCTAACTAACGTATCCTAAAGAGTCTAACTAACGTATCCTAAAGAGTCTAACTAACGTATCCTAAAGAGTCTAACTAACGTATCCTAAAGAGTCTAACTAACGTATCCTAAAGAGTCTAACTAACGTATCCTAAAGAGTCTAACTAACGTATCCTAAAGAGTCTAACTAACGTATCCTAAAGAGTCTAACTAACGTATCCTAAAGAGTCTAACTAACGTATCCTAAAGAGTCTAACTAACGTATCCTAAAGAGTCTAACTAACGTATCCTAAAGAGTCTAACTAACGTATCCTAAAGAGTCTAACTAACGTATCCTAAAGAGTCTGACTAACGTATCCTAAAGAGTCTGACTAACGTATCCTAATCTGGTGTGATTTGTGGCACCCAGTGCCTTGACCGCCAACCATCCTGTGCCCAATGGCCAAGGTTTGGATCATGGGGGGGGGTTACTTTGTTATATACAAGTGTTTTAACTGTAATAAATACATTTGTTTATTAGTGTCTTACTGCACAGGTAGAAGAGTTTCCATTTATTTCTCAGTCTGATATTACTGGCTGTTGGTGTGATTTCAGTCAAAGCTCCTTACATAAGGTGCACGCAGGGCTCTAATTTGCTCCGTGCACGCAGGGCTCTAATTTGCTCCGTGCACGCAGGGCTCTAATTTGCTCCGTGCACGCAGGGCTCTAATTTGCTCCGTGCACGCAGGGCTCTAATTTGCTCCGTGCACCCAGGGCTCTAATTTGCTCCGTGCACCCAGGGCTCTAATTTGCTCCGTGCACCCAGGGCTCTAATTTGCTCCGTGCACCCAGGGCTCTAATTTGCTCCGTGCACCCAGGGCTCTAATTTGCTCCGTGCACAAGGTGCACCCAGGGCTCTAATTTGCTCCGTACACAAGGTGCACCCAGGGCTCTAATTTGCTCCGTACACAAGGTGCACCCAGGGCTCTAATTTGCTCCGTACACATGGTGCACCCAGGGCTCTAATTTGCTCCGTACACAAGGTGCACCCAGGGCTCTAATTTGCTCCGTGCACAAGGTGCACCCAGGGCTCTAATTTGCTCCGTACACAAGGTGCACCCAGGGCTCTAATTTGCTCCGTACACAAGGTGCACCCAGGGCTCTAATTTATTGCAAGTGGTGCTCCTAAGTTTAAAAAAGAAAGAAAGTTAAGAGCACCACATGAGAATAAGTTTGTATAAATTGACTGCTATACAGCCTGTATTGGGCCTAATATGAATTCTAGTTGCTTTTGAATCACATGTTATGCCCTAGAAACTGACATGTAACAGTAAAGACATTTTCGTTTATTAGAAAAGCCTAAAATGTTGATACGAATATCTGTCATTGAAATTAGGTTTCTACGTTGTGTAAAAAGGCACTATTTTCCTATTGAGTTACATTGGAAATTGTAACACTGTCAGAAAATGTCAGGTTTGTGTCGATGTCGTGCAAGAGATCTGTCGTTCGTTCGTTCGTATGATCGACTTCCTGAAGAAAATGTCCCCTGTCCTTTCTTTCTCTGCCTCCAGATGTTTGCATATAGTGGCAAAGTTACCCTTTAACATTAAAATAACAAGCCGTTTTAGAACGGCCCACGGCATGGTTTATGAATGTAAAATACGGTCCCAGCGGATCCGCTATCGGAAGATAAAAATGGGTCTTTTAACCTGGTCGGGCTAGAAGGAAGCCGCTGTAGTAATGGTCCAACCAATGGCGCTATCGAATCTGCACTCACTTCACTCTCCAGGACACTGGGAAATAACAACGGTACAGCGACGCTTTATCATTACTACAACTATTATCTGGGAGAGGTTTTCCCTAGTTGAGATGTTTGTGTTGTCGCACAGGGCTCCTAAAACTATTGGTCGCACAGCAAAATATTATGATGCAACCCCATTGGCCCGCACTTTAGAGCCCTGGGTTCTATGTTCTTCTGGTGTGTGTGATTTCAGTGGTCCAGTTGGCACATTCTTGAGTTGACACAAACCTCATGGACAAGGTTAAAGGTCAACTGCCCCTTAGAACCAACTTCTCTGTTTTTTAAACCGCCTAAGGGTTCATTGATATGAGTCGGCAACATTTATTCTAGTGTCAAAATTGACTACAAAAGTGGAAATAGGATAAGTTGGCCACGAAGTGTGTTTTGTCATGACTTACTGGGAGGGTATGGGTTACCATCATGCCCAGGGCCCACTAATACGAGAGAATCAGCTATATGTGTGCTCTATCCAATCAGAGCAGTCCGAATCTCCAGACAGGCAGACAGACCTGCCCATTTTACGCAGCGCTTCAGACTTGTTTACATAAGACGACGCTCAGCCAATGTTATGTTAAAATAACGCTTGGCCCTAAGGCCCTTTAATGGAGTGGCCACTTGCTGATGTGTTTGATACTGTCAACCACTCGAGCCACAAATTAGAATTTAAGATGATCAGAGCGGAATTGTATCCCAACTGCAACTTGTCAATATTCCAAAATTCATTCACGAGCATCTTGCGTCCTCCCTGCGACCTGAGTAGGAACATCATTTCCCATGAAACACTGCCAGACACACACACACACTGGTAATAGTTAGAAAGTTGTAAACGACTAAACGGCACTGAAGCCATTCCTCTTCTCAAAAAATTCAAGACAATGACTACTGCCCTGTAGCACTCGCATCTGTAATCAGGAAGTGCTTCAAGACACAATGACTACTGCCCTGTAGCACTCGCATCTGTAATCAGGAAGTGCTTCAAGACACAATGACTACTGCCCTGTAGCACTCACATCTGTAATCAGGAAGTGCTTAGAGACACAATGACTACTGCCCTGTAGCACTCGCATCTGTAATCAGGAAGTGCTTTTGAGACACAATGACTACTGCCCTGTAGCACTCACATCTGTAATCAGGAAGTGCTTCGAGAGGCTGGTTATGGCACACATCATCCCAGACACCATAGACCCACTCCAATTTGCATACCGCCCCAACAGATCCATAGACGACGCAATCTCAATTGCAAGCAACACTGCCCTCACCCACCTAGACAACAGGAATACCTATATGAGAATACTGTTCATTGACTACAGCTCAGCGTTCAACACCATAGTACCCTCCAAGCTAAGGACCCTGGGACTAAACACCTCCCTCTGCAACTGGAACCTGGACTTCCTGATGGGCCAACAACAGGTGGTAAGGGTAGGCAACATCACCGGCCACCACGCTGACCTTCAACACGGGGGCCCCACAGGGGTGTGTGCTTAGTCCCCTCCTACTCCCTGTTCACCCACGACTCCAACACTATCATCAAGTTTGCTGATGACACGACGGTGGTAGGCCTGATCCCCGGCAACGATGAGACGGCGTACAGGGAGGAGATCAGTGACCTGGCAGTGTGGTGCCGGGACAACAACCTCTCCCTCAACGTCAGTAAGACCAAGGAGCTGATCGTGGACTACAGTAAACGAGGGGGCGAGCACGCCCCCATCCACTTCGACAGGGCTGCAGTGGAGCGGGTCGAGAGCTTTAAGTCCCTCTGTGTCCAAATGACTAAGGACTTAAAATGGTCTACTTGCCTCCTGAGTGGCGCAGCGGTATCACTACAGACCCGGTTCGATCCCAGGCTGTGTCACAGCCGGCCGTGATTGGAAGACCCGTGAGGCGGTGCACAATTGGCAAAGAGTGGTCGGGATTAGGGGGAGGGTTTGGCCGGCCGGGATGTCTCACTGCGCTCTAGCGACTCCTTGTGGCGGGCCTGGCGCCTGCAAGCTGACTTCGGTCGCCAGTTGTACGATGTTTCCTCTGACACATTGGTGCGGCTGGCTTGCGGACTAAGCGAGCAGTGTGTCAAGAGGGCACTGCGGCTTATCAGGGTTGTGTTTCGGAGGACGCATGGCACTCAACCTTCGCCAATCCCGAGTCCGTACGGGAGTTGCAGCGATGGGACAAAACTGTAACTTCCAGTTGGATATCACGAAATTGGAGTAAAAGTGTTTTGTTATTTATTATAATGGTCCACTCACGTGCGAAGGTGTGACCCCCCTCCTCCCCCTCAGGAGGTTGAAAGGTTTGGCATGGTCCCCTCAAATTCTCAAAACGTTTTACAGCTGCACCATTGAGAGCATCTTGACACTCTGCATCACCGCCCTCGATCGCATGGCGTTACAGAGGGTGGTGGGGACAGCCCCAGTAGATGGGGGGCCAAGCTCTCTGCCATCCAGGACCTCTTATCAGGTGGTGTGAAGGAAGACCCGGGAAGATTGTTAGACTGATGAGCCAAGTAAAGCCCCAACCCGGCCAAACCCTCCCCTAACCCGGACGACGCTGGGCCAATTGTGCACCGCCCTATGGAACTCCCGGATCACGGCTGGTTATGATACAGCCTAGGAACGAACCCTGGTCTGTAGTGACGCTTCAAGCGTTGCGATGCAGTGCCTTAGACCACTGCGCCACTAGGGAGGCCTTGCTGCTAGCATTTCTTAAGGTGCAATCGGTTTCTAATCCCGGAGGCGCAGTTTGGCGCCAGACAACCGTTAGACACGATGACGTGTTTCTACGCATGACCTTAGCTAGCCAACGTCGCCATGACATCGCCTACAAAATGTGATCGGGGATTTCTATTGGCGAAGCAGTTTTAGCCTATCTTCAAAATGTGGCCGAAATAAGGAAGTGCAGTGTCGCTCTTTAAGGAATAATGACAATCTCAAAGACACACACAGATGTTTTATCTTTGAGAGCAGCAGTCGTCCATCTACAAATGGCAGAGTGCCAACTGAACTAAGTACACACAGACACAGACACACACACACACACACACACACACACACACACACACACAGGTCCCTGAATGAAAACATGTATTTATTTATTTCTAAACACCCCGCTGTTTGGTTCCACCATATGTTGCTTAATCCCCTCTAGGATGCGTCCCAAATGGAAGTCTATTCTCTACGTCTTGCACTACTTTTGACCAGAGCCCCATGGGCCTCCCTTATGGGTCCTGGTCAAAAGTAGTGCACTATATATAGAGAATAGGGTGCCATTTGGGACACAGACCAAAGCCCTAACCCCATGTAGCTCACCAGACAGAGCCATGCAAATGGCAGCTCACCCACCCCACCCAGTTTCAGCTGTAGGTTTTAATGTTCTCACCCAGCCCGCCCTGCAAATGTTATTGCTCACATGCGCCAAATATAACAGGTGTAGTAGACCTTACCATGAAATGCTTACTTACAAGCCCTTAACTAACAATGCAGTTCAAGAAATAGAGTTAAAAAATATGTAATAAATAAACTAAAGTAAAGAAATAATAATAATAAAAATGTGGGATCAAAAAGTGACAAGAAAATTACATAACAAGAACAAGACTATATATACAGTGGGTACCGAGTCAATGTGCGGGGGGGGGGGGGTACAGGTTATATGAGGTCATTTAAAAAGTGACTGCATAGATAATAAACAGCTAGCAGTGTAAAAACAAAAAAAGGGGGGGGGGGGGGTCAATGTAAATAGTCAAGGTGGCCAGCTATTAGTTAGTTCTCACACACCCTTCGCTGCTCCAGGCTTCCAGTTTTTGAAAACTTGCTTATGTCATTTTTTTGTTGTTGTTGTTGTGTAGTATTCATATTATTATCAGTGATAACCTCTGATTGACCCCCTGCAAGTTGGCTTTTGGGGGATTTTAGTGGTGATTTTTGTCTTGGAATCCCTCTCTCTGAAGGGCAGGGAGGATTAAACACATACAATCTGAGCCCTAAAGGCATGGCTTAGCACAGCTGTGACTGAGTCTGGGATTTCTCTCCCTTTAGTGTGAAGTTTGGGTGAGCCCCACCTCTCCCCCCTCTAAAAATGTGTCATAAAATCATCTCGAATGGGTGTCCTCCTGCATTCCTCTCTGTAGAACACAAAGGTGATGTGAAATATTCCCATATGAAAGAGTAACAGTGTCTACATCTGATCTGCCTGTCTCACCTCCCCCACCCCATACCTCGACCCCCGCTGACAAGCAGAAAGCCCTACCGGTGTAAACGTTTTAAACGACATTTGGGATTGTTAACGTTTCGAGAGAAAAAATAAATAAATAAATATAACATTTTTACAAAATTAGAATCACAGTGTAGTTATCACAAAATGACCACTAACCGGTTCCAATTATCATAAAGTGAAAGATACAAACTGAACAAATGCTTTAAAGTTAGGAGGAGGAGATATGCATCTTTTGAAATCATTTGTCATGGCTATAAAACGCTCCTCACGTCATCGTCGTTGCAAGGAAACTAAAAGCTGATTTATCTAACTCAGTAGAGACCAACGGAATTTCCAGAGTTATCAATCCCTGAGACCGGGTGTGGTAACTCCTATATCTAAAGTTTAGTAGTGATGTTAGGCACAGTGGAGATATTTGTAAAAGGGCTTTATAAATGAAAACATAGCAATGTATCAACCTCCTGTGACATCAGAGGGCCCACCAACTTTCTGTTAGAGAATGCGGTGATGACATCACAGAGGGCCCACCAACTTTCTGGTAGAGAATGCGGTGATGACATCACAGAGGGCCCACCAACTCTCTGGTAGAGAATGCGGTGATGACATCACAGAGGGCCCACCAACTCTCTGGTAGAGAATGCGGTGATGACATCACAGAGGGCCCACCAACTCTCTGGTAGAGAATGTGGTGATGACATCACAGAGGGCCCACCAACTCTCTGGTAGAGAATGTGGTGATGACATCACAGAGGGCCCACCAACTCTCTGGTAGAGAATGTGGTGATGACATCACAGAGGGCCCACCAACTCTCTGGTAGAGAATGTGGTGATGACATCACAGAGGGCCCACCAACTCTCTGGTAGAGAATGTGGTGATGACATCACAGAGGGCCCACCAACTCTCTGGTAGAGAATGTGGTGATGACATCACAGAGGGCCCACCAACTCTCTGGTAGAGAATGTGGTGATGACATCACAGAGGGCCCACCAACTCTCTGGTAGAGAATGTGGTGATGACATCACAGAGGGCCCACCAACTCTCTGGTAGAGAATGTGGTGATGACATCACAGAGGGCCCACCAACTCTCTGGTAGAGAATGTGGTGATGACATCACAGAGGGCCCACCAACTCTCTGGTAGAGAATGTGGTGATGACATCACAGAGGGCCCACCAACTCTCTGGTAGAGAATGTGGTGATGACATCACAGAGGGCCCACCAACTCTCTGGTAGAGAATGTGGTGATGACATCACAGAGGGCCCACCAACTCTCTGGTAGAGAATGTGGTGATGACATCACAGAGGGCCCACCAACTCTCTGGTAGAGAATGTGGTGATGACATCACAGAGGGCCCACCAACTCTCTGGTAGAGAATGTGGTGATGACATCACAGAGGGCCCACCAACTCTCTGGTAGAGAATGTGGTGATGACATCACAGAGGGCCCACCAACTCTCTGGTAGAGAATGTGGTGATGACATCACAGAGGGCCCACCAACTCTCTGGTAGAGAATGTGGTGATGACATCACAGAGGGCCCACCAACTCTCTGGTAGAGAATGTGGTGATGACATCACAGAGGGCCCACCAACTCTCTGGTAGAGAATGTGGTGATGACATCACAGAGGGCCCACCAACTCTCTGGTAGAGAATGTGGTGATGACATCACAGAGGGCCCACCAACTCTCTGGTAGAGAATGTGGTGATGACATCACAGAGGGCCCACCAACTCTCTGGTAGAGAATGTGGTGATGACATCACAGAGGGCCCACCAACTCTCTGGTAGAGAATGTGGTGATGACATCACAGAGGGCCCACCAACTCTCTGGTAGAGAATGTGGTGATGACATCACAGAGGGCCCACCAACTCTCTGGTAGAGAATGTGGTGATGACATCACAGAGGGCCCACCAACTCTCTGGTAGAGAATGTGGTGATGACATCACAGAGGGCCCACCAACTCTCTGGTAGAGAATGTGGTGATGACATCACAGAGGGCCCACCAACTCTCTGGTAGAGAATGTGGTGATGACATCACAGAGGGCCCACCAACTCTCTGGTAGAGAATGTGGTGATGACATCACAGAGGGCCCACCAACTCTCTGGTAGAGAATGTGGTGATGACATCACAGAGGGCCCACCAACTCTCTGGTAGAGAATGTGGTGATGACATCACAGAGGGCCCACCAACTCTCTGGTAGAGAATGTGGTGATGACATCACAGAGGGCCCACCAACTCTCTGGTAGAGAATGTGGTGATGACATCACAGAGGGCCCACCAACTCTCTGGTAGAGAATGTGGTGATGACATCACAGAGGGCCCACCAACTCTCTGGTAGAGAATGTGGTGATGACATCACAGAGGGCCCACCAACTCTCTGGTAGAGAATGTGGTGATGACATCACAGAGGGCCCACCAACTCTCTGGTAGAGAATGTGGTGATGACATCACAGAGGGCCCACCAACTCTCTGGTAGAGAATGTGGTGATGACATCACAGAGGGCCCACCAACTCTCTGGTAGAGAATGTGGTGATGACATCACAGAGGGCCCACCAACTCTCTGGTAGAGAATGTGGTGATGACATCACAGAGGGCCCACCAACTCTCTGGTAGAGAATGTGGTGATGACATCACAGAGGGCCCACCAACTCTCTGGTAGAGAATGTGGTGATGACATCACAGAGGGCCCACCAACTCTCTGGTAGAGAATGTGGTGATGACATCACAGAGGGCCCACCAACTCTCTGGTAGAGAATGTGGTGATGACATCACAGAGGGCCCACCAACTCTCTGGTAGAGAATGTGGTGATGACATCACAGAGGGCCCACCAACTCTCTGGTAGAGAATGTGGTGATGACATCACAGAGGGCCCACCAACTCTCTGGTAGAGAATGTGGTGATGACATCACAGAGGGCCCACCAACTCTCTGGTAGAGAATGTGGTGATGACATCACAGAGGGCCCACCAACTCTCTGGTAGAGAATGTGGTGATGACATCACAGAGGGCCCACCAACTCTCTGGTAGAGAATGTGGTGATGACATCACAGAGGGCCCACCAACTCTCTGGTAGAGAATGCGGTGATGACATCACAGAGGGCCCACCAATGCAGTGATGAGCTCAAAATTTTTCGCCCGAATAAAAAGCGCAGTGCACTATGATAAACTGTATCTAACGGCTGTAATGATGTGGCAGCTGTGTTCATATAGATGATGTCACCATAGTCTAGGACCGATAGGAACGTTGACTGAGGCGTGACCTATGTCTATAGAAGAAGCACTTTTAAAAAATATATTCTCAACTTCTTAATTAACTCTGCAGTGTGTGTTTTTTAAAAGATGACTTGTCATCTATCCAGATGCCCAGATGTAAGCAGGGACAAGCCTTTGGACGCCATCCAAAGTACATATGAATGATTGAAGTCGAATGTAAATCCATTTTCATTTCATGGAGATTTTATTATTTATTTGGCCCTCTATTGTTTTCCTTTTTGTTATCACGCGGCCTTAGTAATATTTCATTAATGAAATGATTATAGTTTTCCTTTGAACATAACATTTAACCAGGTTGAGTCCGTTAACAACACGTTATTTACATTGACAGCCAGGGTTAACCCACATCCTAAATGTAGTATGGACCCGTTTCCCTTTTGAATAACATAATACATGCATTATTTCTTTTATTTAACCAAGAAAAATGGTTATTTATGGGGAGTGACGTCCTCAACCTCCCCAGACTCCTGTAGACCAGGCTGAGGGCGTCACTCCCCAGACTCCTGTAGACCAGGCTGAGGGCGTCACTCCCCAGACTACTGTAGACCAGGCTGAGGGCGTCAGGCTGAGGGCGTCACTCCCCAGACTACTGTAGACCAGGCTGAGGGCGTCACTCCCCAGACTCCTGTAGACCAGGCTGAGGGCGTCACTCCCCAGACTACTGTAGACCAGGCTGAGGGCGTCAGGCTGAGGGCGTCACTCCCCAGACTACTGTAGACCAGGCTGAGGGCCACACTCCCCAGACTACTGTAGACCAGGCTGAGGGCGTCACTCCCCAGACTACTGTAGACCAGGCTGAGGGCGTCACTCCCCAGACTACTGTAGACCAGGCTGAGGGCGTCACTCCCCAGACTACTGTAGACCAGGCTGAGGGCGTCACTCCCCAGACTACTGTAGACCAGGCTGAGGACGTCACTCCCCAGACTACTGTAGACCAGGCTGAGGAAGTCACTCCCCAGACTACTGTAGACCAGGCTGAGGGCTTCAGGCTGAGGACGTCACTCCCCAGACTACTGTAGACCAGGCTGAGGACGTCACTCCCCAGACTACTGTAGACCAGGCTGAGGACGTCAGGCTGAGGGCGTCACTCCCCAGACTACTGTAGACCAGGCTGAGGACGTCACTCCCCAGACTACTGTAGACCAGGCTGAGGGCGTCACTCCCCAGACTCCTGTAGACCAGGCTGAGGACGTAACTCCCCAGACTACTGTAGACTAAGCTGCGGATGTCACTCCCCAGACTACTGTAGACCAGGCTGAGGGCGTCACTCCCCAGACTACTGTAGACCAGGCTGAGGGCGTCACTCCCCAGACTCCTGTAGACTAAGCTGCGGACGTCACTCCCCAGACTCCTGTAGACCAGGCTGAGGGCGTCACTCCCCAGACTACTGTAGACCAGGCTGAGGGCGTCACTCCCCAGACTACTGTAGACCAGGCTGAGGACGTCACTCCCCAGACTACTGTAGACCAGGCTGAGGGCGTCACTCCCCAGACTACTGTAGGCCAGGCTGAGGGCGTCACTCCCCAGACTACTGTAGACCAGGCTGAGGGCGTCACTCCCCAGACTACTGTAGACCAGGCTGAGGGCGTCACTCCCCAGACTACTGTAGACCAGGCTGAGGGCGTCACACCCCAGACTACTGTAGACCAGGCTGAGGACGTCACTCCCCAGACTCCTGTAGACCAGGCTGAGGACGTCAGGCTGAGGGCGTCACTCCCCAGACTACTGTAGACCAGGCTGAGGGCGTCACTCCCCAGACTCCTGTAGACCAGGCTGAGGACGTCAGGCTGAGGGCGTCACTCCCCAGACTACTGTAGACCAGGCTGAGGACGTCACTCCCCAGACTACTGTAGACCAGGCTGAGGGCGTCACTCCCCAGACTACTGTAGACCAGGCTGAGGGCTTCAGGCTGAGGGCGTCACTCCCCAGACTACTGTAGACTAAGCTGAGGGCGTCACTCCCCAGACTACTGTAGACCAGGCTGAGGGCGTCACTCCCCAGACTACTGTAGACCAGGCTGAGGGCGTCACTCCCCAGACTCCTGTAGACCAGGCTGAGGGCGTCACTCCCCAGACTACTGTAGACCAGGCTGAGGACGTCACTCCCCAGACTCCTGTAGACCAGGCTGAGGACGTCACTCCCCAGACTCCTGTAGACCAGGCTGAGGGCGTCACTCCCCAGACTCCTGTAGACCAGGCTGAGGACGTAACTCCCCAGACTACTGTAGACTAAGCTGCGGACGTCACTCCCCAGACTACTGTAGACCAGGCTGTGGGCGTCACTCCCCAGACTACTGTAGACCAGGCTGAGGGCGTCACTCCCCAGACTACTGTAGACTAAGCTGCGGACGTCACTCCCCAGACTCCTGTAGACCAGGCTGAGGGCGTCACTCCCCAGACTCCTGTAGAACAGGCTGAGGGCGTCACTCCCCAGACTCCTGTAGACCAGGCTGAGGGCGTCACTCCCCAGACTACTGTAGACCAGGCTGAGGACGTCACTCCCCAGACTACTGTAGACCAGGCTGAGGGCGTCACTCCCCAGACTACTGTAGACCAGGCTGAGGGCGTCACTCCCCAGACTACTGTAGACCAGGCTGAGGGCGTCACTCCCCAGACTACTGTAGACCAGGCTGAGGACGTCACTCCCCAGACTACTGTAGACCAGGCTGAGGACGTCACTCCCCAGACTCCTGTAGACCAGGCTGAGGGCGTCACTCCCCACTCCTGTAGACCAGGCTGAGGGCGTCACTCCCCAGACTCCTGTAGGCCAGGCTGAGGGCGTCACTCCCCAGACTCCTGTAGGCCAGGCTGAGGGCGTCACTCCCCAGACTCCTGTAGACCAGGCTGAGGGCGTCACTCCCCAGACTCCTGTAGACCAGGCTGAGGGCGTCACTCCCCAGACTCCTGTAGACCAGGCTGAGGGCGTCACTCCCCAGACTCCTGTAGACCAGGCTGAGGGCGTCACTCCCCAGACTCCTGTAGACCAGGCTGAGGGCGTCACTCCCCAGACTCCTGTAGACCAGGCTGAGGGCGTCACTCCCCAGACTCCTGTAGACCAGGCTGAGGGCGTCACTCCCCAGACTCCTGTAGACCAGGCTGAGGGCGTCACTCCCCAGACTCCTGTAGACCAGGCTGAGGGCGTCACTCCCCAGACTCCTGTAGACCAGGCTGAGGGCGTCACTCCCCAGACTCCTGTAGACCAGGCTGAGGGCGTCACTCCCCAGACTCCTGTAGACCAGGCTGAGGGCGTCACTCCCCAGACTCCTGTAGACCAGGCTGAGGGCGTCACTCCCCAGACTCCTGTAGACCAGGCTGAGGGCGTCACTCCCCAGACTACTGGAGACCAGGCTGAGGGCGTCACTCCCCAGACTACTGGAGACCAGGCTGAGGACGTCACTCCCCAGACTACTGGAGACCAGGCTGAGGACGTCACTCCCCAGACTACTGGAGACCAGGCTGAGGACGTCACTCCCCAGACTACTGGAGACCAGGCTGAGGACGTCAGGCTGAGGGCGTCACTCCCCAGACTACTGGAGACCAGGCTGAGGACGTCAGGCTGAGGGCGTCACTCCCCAGACTACTGTAGACCAGGCTGAGGGCGTCACTCCCCAGACTACTGTAGATTAAGCCAATCCTTTAATGTGTTTTACTCTGTTGATACTATATATAGGTCCTCTTGCTCTACCCATGTCCCCGGTCGAACCTGGTGCTCTACCCGTGTCCCCGGTCGAACCTGGTGCTCTACCCGTGTCCCCGGTCGAACCTGGTGCTCTACCCGTGTCCCCGGTCGAACCTGGTGCTCTACCCGTGTCCCCGGTCGAACCTGGTGCTCTACCCGTGTCCCCGGTCGAACCTGGTGCTCTACCCGTGTCCCCGGTCGAACCTGGTGCTCTACCCGTGTCCCCGGTCGAACCTGGTGCTCTACCCGTGTCCCCGGTCGAACCTGCCGCTCTACCCGTGTCCCCGGTCCAACCTGCCGCTCTCCCCGTGTCCCCGGTCCAACCTGCCGCTCTCCCCGTGTCCCCGGTCCAACCTGCCGCTCTCCCCGTGTCCCCGGTCCAACCTGCCGCTCTCCCCGTGTCCCCGGTCCAACCTGCCGCTCTCCCCGTGTCCCCGGTCCAACCTGCCGCTCTCCCCGTGTCCCCGGTCCAACCTGCCGCTCTCCCCGTGTCCCCGGTCCAACCTGCCGCTCTCCCCGTGTCCCCGGTCCAACCTGCCGCTCTCCCCGTGTCCCCGGTCCAACCTGCCGCTCTCCCCGTGTCCCCGGTCCAACCTGCCGCTCTCCCCGTGTCCCCGGTCCAACCTGCCGCTCTCCCCGTGTCCCCGGTCCAACCTGCCGCTCTCCCCGTGTCCCCGGTCCAACCTGCCGCTCTCCCCGTGTCCCCGGTCCAACCTGCCGCTCTCCCCGTGTCCCCGGTCCAACCTGCCGCTCTCCCCGTGTCCCCGGTCCAACCTGCCGCTCTCCCCGTGTCCCCGGTCCAACCTGCCGCTCTCCCCGTGTCCCCGGTCCAACCTGCCGCTCTCCCCGTGTCCCCGGTCCAACCTGCCGCTCTCCCCGTGTCCCCGGTCCAACCTGCCGCTCTCCCCGTGTCCCCGGTCCAACCTGCCGCTCTCCCCGTGTCCCCGGTCCAACCTGCCGCTCTCCCCGTGTCCCCGGTCCAACCTGCCGCTCTCCCCGTGTCCCCGGTCCAACCTGCCGCTCTCCCCGTGTCCCCGGTCCAACCTGCCGCTCTCCCCGTGTCCCCGGTCCAACCTGCCGCTCTCCCCGTGTCCCCGGTCCAACCTGCCGCTCTCCCCGTGTCCCCGGTCCAACCTGCCGCTCTCCCCGTGTCCCCGGTCCAACCTGCCGCTCTCCCCGTGTCCCCGGTCCAACCTGCCGCTCTCCCCGTGTCCCCGGTCCAACCTGCCGCTCTCCCCGTGTCCCCGGTCCAACCTGCCGCTCTCCCCGTGTCCCCGGTCCAACCTGCCGCTCTCCCCGTGTCCCCGGTCCAACCTGCCGCTCTCCCCGTGTCCCCGGTCCAACCTGCCGCTCTCCCCGTGTCCCCGGTCCAACCTGCCGCTCTCCCCGTGTCCCCGGTCCAACCTGCCGCTGTCCCCGTGTCCCCGGTCCAACCTGCCGCTGTCCCCGTGTCCCCGGTCCAACCTGCCGCTGTCCCCGTGTCCCCGGTCCAACCTGCCGCTCTCCCCGTGTCCCCGGTCGAACCTGCCGCTGTCCCCGGTCGAACCTGCCGCTCTCCCCGTGTCCCCGGTCGAACCTGCCGCTCTCCCCGTGTCCCCGGTCGAACCTGCTGCATCGGCTCTTTCTATATACGACAGCTCAGGGAACTATGGTTGTGTCCTAAACGGCACCCTCTTCCCTAATATAGTGCACTACTTTTGATCAAGGCCCATAAGGGTATCCCAAAGGGCTCTGGTCAAAGTTAGTGCGCTTTATAGGGAATAGGGTGCCCTTTGAAACGCACTTTATCTGGGGTATCCAAGAATAGACTTGCACCGGGGTGTCATCGTTTCAGTCAATTATCATTTATTTATGTGGTGTGTTTTAGGAAGCCGGTTGTTAAAATAGCAGTCTGTTGCCTCCGGTGTAGAGCCAATAAGGATAGAGGAAAGATGTGTGTGTATGTGCCTTTATGTGAAGGGGGATGAGCTCACTGCAAGTCAGAGAAGCAGGAGAGACACCAGTCGTTTCCACCAACCTCCTCGTACTTCCTCTCTCTCCTCCCTCCCTCCCGCCCTCTTTTTAACCTGTACTGGTTCAGCTTCACAGCTCCTTCAGTAGGTGTTGAGGGTGGCGCGCAAGGAAAGTCTGCCTAGCAACACATGGATAGGGGTAGAGAGAGCGGTTGACGGGCGAGAAAGAAAGATTGAGGGGGAGGCAGAAGAGGGGGAGAGAGAATTGAGATGGACGAGTGACCTTGTTTTGCTGTTGCTGTGGCGACTGCTGGTTGTGATGCATCATTCCAATATCTGGAGTGTGGAAGGGGGAGGGGCATCACTGAACATGTGCTGCTTTCCCGCCAAAACATCATTAGATATGCGTGAGCCACACCTATAACGACAAAAGATGAATCTAATAAAATGCAATCACAATACTGTAAAGTACCTTTCTGGTAATATACTGTAATTGTTATCAAGAAAGGGTAAAAAATCTGTGGTGGGTACCAAAAAATAAAAATAAAAAACATTTAAGAATACTAGATAGAAAGAGAAAGAAATCACTGTGTTATCCACAATTGCTTTCATCATTTATTTTCTTGTTTTTTTGTTCTTCTGCTTTTCAGGTAAATATCGCCTACTGGATTGTTCATGCAAACACCCTTCATGAAGTCTTTTTATTTATCACCGATTCTCCTAACACTTGTGTGTTCCCTTCTTCTCCAGGGACGCCGTGATGAAGGTCTTCACCAGCTGCCTGAGTTAAGAGAACAGACGTGGGTTCAAACACTATTTGAAATCAGTTTAGCTGTGGCTTGATTTGAGCATGCCTGGCGTGATGGAACCAATAGAAAATTGCGGAACTGCAAAACCCCACCCACCTAACACTCCAGGAAAGCTAGAGCAATTTGTCTAGGTATTTGAAAGATTTCGAATTGTATTTAAACCCAGGTTTAATGTTTCCAGACTGTCCACTTTTTCATGTGAAGACTAGTAATGCAGTGGATATATGTAAAATATTTTGGTTTTGGAATTGTGTTTTTCCTTTTTATTTTCTAATATATATTTTCATTGCTGTTTTCATACTATGAATCATTAATATTTCCAATAATTGTGTAACAGTTATCTGAAACTAACGTGTATTCATATTATGCTTAGCAGGGTTTGGGGTCAATTCCATTTTAAATGTCTTTAATTCAGGAAGTTGACTAAAACTTCTAATTCTATTGTTCTCATTGAGAAGCATTGATGAGGTTTGTTTACTTCCTGAATTGACTTGAGTTGAAATGGAATTGGCCCTGCTTGATGCTTGTCTGCAAAATCTCATATTTTTACACTCAAATTCTGTCTGTCGTTTTTTTAAGTGCTTCCGGTGAAAGTGAGAGGTGAAATTAAAATATTATCCATGAAGACAAGGTCGGGGTCAATTAGAATTAAAGGCAGTCCACTCCAGAAGTGATTTAAATTTAAAAAAAAAAAAAAAAAGTAAAAACTCTCAAAATAAATAACTTTTACGTTTCAATTAGTTGCAAAGTTATTTAAATAGATTTACATTAGATACAATAGATATATATTTTTTCAATTATTCAATTGAAATTGTAGTTTTTCTGCTTTAAATTTGAACTGACCCCAACCCTGCAAAAATACCAATTTCCTATCTTGTTCTTTCAGAGCAGGTTAAAGCCTATAGACATTTACAATATGATGCCTGTAAATCTGAAAATAGAACTCAGTGCCTTACCTTTCTCTACTTTTGGATTTAGACTTGACAAGAATGGGAAGACTTTTTGATGAATGACATCAACTGTTTTTGATGAATGACATCAACTGTTTTCATTTTAAAACTGCCCTCCTTTCAGTAAACTAATTTAGTTCACCCTCAAATGTTGGTGGCATGCTTATTATTTTCTAGGAGCAGAGGCGTGTGCACGTGTGTGTGTGTGAGAGATATCATTTCCTAAAATGCAGAAGCAGACACACATCTGTCTGTGCGCGTGTGCACGTGCGAGCATGCTGATGTAAGGGATTCCTTGAAACATAATTGATTCTCCTCAACCCCCATGTGTCTAAGTCAGTGATGTGTCAGTCATGGGGCTCATAGTCACATTGAGTTATGTTACGAAATGCTTCATAAACTACAGTACCCCACCGTGCACTGCCTGGGGGAGACAGACAGACAGACACCACATTAAACCCAGATCACTGCCTGGGGGAGACAGACAGACAGACACCACATTAAACCCAGATCACTGCCTGGGGGAGACAGACACCACATTAAACCCAGACCACTGCCTGGGGGAGACAGACAGACAGACAGACGCCACATTAAACCCAGATCACTGCCTGGGGAGACAGACAGACACCACATTAAACCCAGATCACTGCATGGGGAGACAGACAGACAGACAGACAGACGCCACATTAAACCCAGATCACTGCATGGGGAGACAGACAGACAGACAGACAGACAGACACCACATTAAACCCAGATCACTGCCTGGGGGAGACAGACAGACAGACAGACGCCACATTAAACCCAGATCACTGCCTGGGGAGACAGACAGACACCACATTAAACCCAGATCACTGCATGGGGAGACAGACAGACAGACAGACAGACGCCACATTAAACCCAGATCACTGCATGGGGAGACAGACAGACAGACAGACAGACAGACACCACATTAAACCCAGATCACTGCCTGGGGGAGACAGACAGACAGACACCACATTAAACCCAGATCACTGCCTGGGGGAGACAGACAGACAGACACCACATTAAACCCAGATCACTGCCTGGGGGAGACAGACACCACATTAAACCCAGACCACTGCCTGGGGGAGACAGACAGACAGACAGACGCCACATTAAACCCAGATCACTGCCTGGGGAGACAGACAGACGCCACATTAAACCCAGATCACTGCATGGGGAGACAGACAGACAGACAGACAGACAGACACCACATTAAACCCAGATCACTGCCTGGGGAGACGGACAGACAGACAGACAGACACCACATTAAACCCAGATCACTGCCTGGGGAGACAGACGGACAGACAGACAGACAGACAGACAGACAGACAGACACCACATTAAACCCAGATCACTGCCTGGGGGAGACGGACAGACAGACGGACAGACAGACAGACAGACAGACAGACAGACAGACAGACAGACAGACACCACATTAAACCCAGATCACTGCCTGGGGAGACAGACGGACAGACACCACATTAAACCCAGACCACTGCCTGGGGAGACAGACAGACAGACACCACATTAAACCCAGATCACTGCCTGGGGAGACAGACGGACAGACACCACATTAAACCCAGATCACTGCCTGGGGAGACAGACAGACAGACACCACATTAAACCCAGATCACTGCCTGGGGAGACAGACAGACAGACACCACATTAAACCCAGACCACTGCCTGGGGGAGACAGACAGACAGACAGACGGACACTCTCCCCTTTTCTCAGCCGGTAAAAATTGCAGTGAGTTGGTTAAGGCGGCGTTGATATGATCCTTAAGTAACAGAAGTAAAGCTATAATCATTTAGTTACACTGCATTACCAAAAGTATGTGGACACCTGCTCGTCGAACATCTCATTCCAAAATCATGGGCATTAATATAGAGTTGGTCCCCCCTTTGCTGCTATAACAGCCTCCACTCTTCTGGGAAGGCTTTCCACTAGATGTTGGAACATTGCTGCTATAACAGCCTCCACTCTTCAGGGAATGCTTTCCACTAGATGTTGGAACATTGCTGCTATAACAGCCTCCACTCTTCTGGGAAGGCTTTCCACTAGATGATGGAACATTGCTGCTATAACAGCCTCCACTCTTCTGGGAAGGCTTTCCACTAGATGTTGGAACATTGCTGCTATAACAGCCTCCTCTCTTCTGGGAAGGCTTTCCACTAGATGTTGGAACATTGCTGCTATAACAGCCTCCACTCTTCTGGGAAGGCTTTCCACTAGATGTTGGAACATTGCTGCTATAACAGCCTCCACTCTTCTGGGAAGGCTTTCCACTAGATGTTGGAACATTGCTGCTATAACAGCCTCCACTCTTCTGGGAAGGCTTTCCATTAGATGTTGGAATATTGCTGCGGGGATTTGCTTCCATTCAGCCACAAGAGCATCAGCCACAAGAGCATCAGCCACAAGAGCATCGGGCACTGATGTTGGTCGATTAGGCCTGGCTCGCAGTCGGCGTTCCAATTCATCCCAAAGGTGTGGTTGGGGTTAAGGTCAGAGCTCTGTGCAGGCCAGTCAAGTTCTTCCACACCAATCTAAACAAACCATTTCTGTATTGACCTCGCTTTGTGTACGGGGGCATTGTCATGCTGAAACAGGAAAGGGCCTTCCCCAAACTGTTGCCACAAAGTTGGAAGCACAGAATCGTCTAGAATGTTATTGTATTCAGTAGCATTAAGATTTCCCTTCACTGGGACTAAGCAACCTAGTCTGAACCATGTAAAATAGCTCTAGCCCATTATTCCTCCTCCACCAAACTTTACAGTTGGCACTATGCATTGGGGCAGGTAGCGTTCTCCTGGCATCTGTCAAACACGGATTAGTCCATCTGACTGCCAGATGCTGCGCATGGTGATGTTAGGCTTGTGTGCGTGCGGCTGCTCAGCCACGGAAACCCATTTCATGAAGCTCCCGACAAACAGTTATTGTGCTGATGACGTTACTTCCAGAGGCAGTTTGGAACTCGGTAGTGAGTGTTGCAACCGAGGACAGACAATGTTTACACGTTACGCACTTCAGCACTTGGCGGTCACGTTCTTTGAGCTTGTGTGTCCTACCACTTCAAGTGCTGAGCTGTTGCTGCTCCTAGACGTTTCCACGTAACAATAACAGCGCTTACAGTCGACCGGGGTAGAAAGGGCAGAAAGCCACTGAGCTCTTCAGTAAGACCATTCCACTGCCAATGTTTGTCTACAGAGATTGCATGGCTGTGTGCTCAATTTTATACACCTGTCAGCAACGGGTGTGAGAGAGATTAAAGTAGATGTCACACGTCAAGATTTGATGGATGACCCTATGTGAGCCTATGTGACCGCTATGTGAACCTAAGGGGTTGCCTGTCAGGACATTCTGATGGTTAGGTGGGGGTCTTTGGGTAAGGGTCCAGTTGTCAGGTCAACCGGTAATGATTTATGACCCCAGCCTGATTTATGACCCTATGTAATGATTTATGACCCTATGTCCTGTTGTAGCAGGCATGCCCATATTTGGGCTTCCGGTCAGGACATCCTGGCCGGGGTGGGGGTCTTTGGGGTAAGTGTCAAGTTGTCAATGTCGTAAATCAGAAAAAGATCATGATTTATGACCCTATGTAGTGATTGATGCCCCAATGGTTTGTAGAAAGGGGGCATGCCCATATTTGGGCTTCCGGTCAGGACATCCTGATGGTTAGGGGGGGCTTTTTGGGGTAAGTAAGTGACCAGGTGTCATGTCAAACTGTTCCTGGATGTCTAGTGTTGGGGGTTGTTAATGAACATTTCAAAGAGGCTGGCTTTGCAGAAGCCTTATAAAGCCCCAAAACAATGCATGTTTAAGATTGTACAAGATAAACCCCCTGAATATTAAACAAAAATGACACATATGTCAATTTATGGTATGTTATGCTCGGCTTGTCATGAACCCAGTGAACAAAGCATTGAGGAAGTTCTGTGTGAAGCTCCAGAATGTTTTAAAGGATTTTTGGGTACGCGTGAGGGCCATATGTCTTACATATTCCAGCCGGAGGATTCTACGGTAAAGATCTTCAACGCCAGTGGCCCCAAACCCGTTTATCAGGCAAAACCTGGGAGTTTTTCTCCTGCTCTGGGCATGAGAGAATGGCTAAACATCAGGCTGGCTCTTTGTAAAATTGAACAGGTCCTGAGTGGCACAGCTGTGCCAGGCTATGCGTTGGAAGAACAGGTCTTCAGACGCAGTGATCTCAAGGCTCTAAGAATTGCTTCAATGGACTATAACCCGGACAACAAAGTGACAATTTTAGCCTGTGAAGTTTATGATGCGGGTAATGCTACAAAGTCTGTCAATTCTCCAGTAGCATCCAGAGCATGCAAAGATGTCAACTTTTTTATTCCTGTGTTTAGTTTTAAATGGGTGGATTATCCAATTTTCATAACACTTATGAATAAGCTGGACATTCTCTTCAAAAATCGCGAACAGTTAAGGCGCTGGCCTCGGCTTTTCTTGAGACATAGCCAGGACCAAAAGGCCCGACGTAGGATGTACCCCTGGAGTGAAAACTTACCAAGTGTTGATGAGCCTGGCAAGAGATCCCGGCATTTTGATGACCAACTGGACACTGACAATGGGGGGTGGTTGCATCAGATCCCTGGATCTGTAAGAAAGGCTTCGTAAAATACCTTAAGAATGTAACGCTATAAAATGTATGTACTAAATATTTTGAATGAAATAAATGGTTTTAAAAGCAGAATCTCACCACGTTATGAACTCTCGCGTTTGTTCACTCTTAGCGCAGTCTGTCCCTGAGAAAAAAAACTTGCGCAATGTGCGCGCGTATGGGCGTGCGTATGATGTAGTGGCTGTGTGTGTGTGTGTGTGTGTGTTTCAAAAACAGAAAAAGGGGGCTAGGTGTTTGTTAAAAAAATACCCTTGCATCTGCGCTCAAGGCTCTCTATGCATGGGGGGTCGTTTGAAACCAAGGTTTACACTATCTGGCAAAACAGATGCCTACCCCCTCAACAATAATATTGGGTCTTAAGCCTCCTAAACACAAAGTCCTTTCAAAAACTATTTTTTAGGTGGGCTAAAAAGTCATTCAGCCCAGCCCTGTCGAGACCTCCCCACCCCAGCATCTAGATGCTAGCCCCCGGAGATTTTAGAATATCAAAAGATACCTAATGTTTAGACACCACCCAATACCCTATGTTTGAACCAAATACCTTAGGAGTCAAAGATTCCTTTGGGAGGATTTTTAGCGCGAAAAAAAAACGTCAACCCGGTGCTATGTGAAATCATACCGTACTTTCTCTAGTTAGGGGTGGGGGCAAACTCTATTGACAACCGCTACGATGGCTATTCAATGTACAACAGGGGTCTTCTGTAACAAGCAATACGTGTTAAATATGGGCCACAGTCAATCATGACAGCCTCTTTATGAAAGGCCTTTACTTATGACTTAAACAGAATAATTTTATACGCAGCTTATTCATTGATGCTGTGGGATAAATCAGGTGTTTCTAGGTGGGCTTAAACAATCTACAGTGAAACAAAAGTGTACATTTTACACACATGTTTATTGACTTTTAAAAAGACCACAGTAACATGACAGATATAGTGGAGATGCTCCAAAAATCGGCTATTGGATATTCAATGTACAACAGGGGTCTTCTGTAACAAGCAATACGTGTTAAATATGGGCCACAGTCAATCATGACAGCCTCTTTATGAAAGGCCTTTACTTATGACTTAAACAGAATAATTTTATACGCAGCTTATTCATTGATGCTGTGGGATAAATCAGGTGTTTCTAGGGGGGCTTAAACAATCTACAGTGAAACAAAAGTGTACATTTTACACACATGTTTATTGACTTTTAAAAAGACCACAGTAACATGACAGATATAGTGGAGATGCTCCAAAAATCGGCTATTGGATATTCAATGTACAACAGGGGTCTTCTGTAACAAGCAATACGTGTTAAATATGGGCCACAGTCAATCATGACAGCCTCTTTAGGAAAGGCCTTTACTTAGGACTTAAACAGAATATTTTTATACACAGCTTATTCCTTAATGCTGTGGGATAAATCAGGTGTTTCTAGGTGGGCTTAAACAAATCTACAGTGAAACAAAAGTGTACATTTTACACACATGTTTATTGACTTTTAAAAAGACCACAGTAACATGACAGATATAGTGGAGATGCTCCAAAAATCGGCTATTGGATATTCAATGTACAACAGGGGTCTTCTGTAACAAGCAATACGTGTTAAATATGGGCCACAGTCAATCATGACAGCCTCTTTATGAAAGGCCTTTACTTATGACTTAAACAGAATAATTTTATACGCAGCTTATTCATTGATGCTGTGGGATAAATCAGGTGTTTCTAGGTGGGCTTAAACAATCTACAGTGAAACAAAAGTGTACATTTTACACACATGTTTATTGACTTTTAAAAAGACCACAGTAACATGACAGATATAGTGGAGATGCTCCAAAAATCGGCTATTGGATATTCAATGTACAACAGGGGTCTTCTGTAACAAGCAATACGTGTTAAATATGGGCCACAGTCAATCATGACAGCCTCTTTAGGAAAGGCCTTTACTTAGGACTTAAACAGAATATTTTTATACACAGCTTATTCCTTAATGCTGTGGGATAAATCAGGTGTTTCTAGGTGGGCTTAAACAAATCTACAGTGAAACAAAAGTGTACATTTTACACACAGGTTTATTAACTTTTAAAAAGACCACAGGAACATGACCGATATAGTGGAGATGCATGCTACACAAATCTGCTAGTGGATATTCAATGTACAACAATAGTCTTAGGTAACATGCAATACGTGTTAAATATGGGCCACAGTCAATCATGACAGCCTCTTTAGGAAAGGCCTTTACTTAGGACTTAAACAGAATATTTTTATACACAGCTTATTCCTTAATGCTGTGGGATAAATCAGGTGTTTCTAGGTGGGCTTAAACAAATCTACAGTGAAACAAAAGTGTACATTTTACACACATGTTTATTGACTTTTAAAAAGACCACAGTAACATGACAGATATAGTGGAGATGCTCCAAAAATCGGCTATTGGATATTCAATGTACAACAGGGGTCTTCTGTAACAAGCAATACGTGTTAAATATGGGCCACAGTCAATCATGACAGCCTCTTTATGAAAGGCCTTTACTTATGACTTAAACAGAATAATTTTATACGCAGCTTATTCATTGATGCTGTGGGATAAATCAGGTGTTTCTAGGTGGGCTTAAACAATCTACAGTGAAACAAAAGTGTACATTTTACACACATGTTTATTGACTTTTAAAAAGACCACAGTAACATGACAGATATAGTGGAGATGCTCCAAAAATCGGCTATTGGATATTCAATGTACAACAGGGGTCTTCTGTAACAAGCAATACGTGTTAAATATGGGCCACAGTCAATCATGACAGCCTCTTTAGGAAAGGCCTTTACTTAGGACTTAAACAGAATATTTTTATACACAGCTTATTCCTTAATGCTGTGGGATAAATCAGGTGTTTCTAGGTGGGCTTAAACAAATCTACAGTGAAACAAAAGTGTACATTTTACACACAGGTTTATTAACTTTTAAAAAGACCACAGGAACATGACCGATATAGTGGAGATGCATGCTACACAAATCTGCTAGTGGATATTCAATGTACAACAATAGTCTTAGGTAACATGCAATACGTGTTAAATATGGGCCACAGTCAATCATGACAGCCTCTTTATGAAAGGCCTTTACTTATGACTTAAACAGATTCATTTTCTACCCATCTTATTCATTAAAGCTGGGTGCATACCCCAGGATTTACATGACGGACGGATTATCTACCCATGGAGGGAAAACTTACGGAGCTTTGAGGGAGTGTGCAAGCGTCTTAGCGATCGGATAATGGTCAGGGGCTAACCAGGACCTATATCTGTAAGAAAGGCATAGTAAAACACATTAATTATGAACGGCTATAAATTGTATGTACTAAATATTTTGAATTAAATAAATGGTTTTAAAATTGTATCTCACCTTCTAACGATAGGAATAAGTCCTTAACTTCTATCACCAAGCATGCCCCCGGAGAAAAAAACTTGCAGAAAAAGCCATGTGCGCGCGCGTGTGTGTGTGCGTGCGTGTGCTGGAGTGTATGCGTATGTGTGTGTTTCAAAACAAAGAAAACGGGGCGGGGTGTGTGTTCAGAAATGGCCAGGCGTCTGCGCTCAAGGCTCTCTCTCTCTCTCTCTTTACAATATACGTCAAAACAGAGGCCGACCCCCAAACAAAAAAGTGTGTCTTTGTCTTACGGCCACTTACGAATCATTAACAACATGTCAAAACATAATTTATGTTTTAGGGTCTAAAACAGATGCTGTAGGGTTTTAAAAAGTCAATCAGCCCAGCGATGTCGAGACCTCCCCACCCCAGCATCTAGATGCCAGCCCCCCGGAGATTTTAGAATATCAAAAGGTACCTAATGTTTAGCCACACCAATCCCTTTGTTTGAACCAAATAACTTAGGAGTTAAATATAGCTGGGGTCTAGTCCTAAAAAAAAAACAAAAAAACGTCACCCCCCCAGGCTATGTAAACTCATTCCGTACTATCACGACTTTTGAGCCAAGGCCGCAAACTTCTCAACGAGTCTAGTGAAACAGATAGTTTCCTACTGTTAGCCTCGTTTTAGCGCAGTTACACACATGCAGGACAGCAGAATTGTTATCGGACTGACCCGTTAAAAAGATAATCTGGGAAACCCTCCTAATGGACCTTTCTATAGGTTAGTTCGTGAAATAAATATATATATATATATATATAAATATATATATATGCTGTATATTAGATTTAGGATGCGGGGACTTGTTTGAACATTGTGAATGTTATAGTAATATTAAACAGGAGTTATAGGGGTTTTAACCGATGACAACAATGATTATTTTATTTAAGTCAAATGTACATATTCATGTAATTTAAAACGTTCGCAGGATATGCAACATTAAGCCATCTGCATCCCGGGGATAAAGGATATGGATCCGCCTTCATTAGAAAGGAATTCCGAAGAGCAACGGATGGACACAGACTTTTACGAGATATCTATATGTAAACTGTATATATTTTTTATGCTAAAATGTACACCCGAAATCGAAAATCATACAACCCTGGAGGACATGATCGAAACGGAAGGGGGGTACCCCCGGAACATGAAGAGTAAAACATTGAATTCGGACGATTTCCCCGCTTCAAAGGACATTTCGGAGGTCTCTGATTTGCGGTTGTTTGTAATGGGCAGAAAACAGGTTAAGGAAAACTCCGAGACTGAAACAACATTCAGTCATGCTATTCTAAAACAGGAAGACAACGATTTTTACAGATATTCAGAAACAGAAGGACAATAATTATCATTATAATTTGTTTTTTAAATATATTTTTTAGGCCATATGTTAAATGGACGTATTCTTATAAGTTAAAATGTATCTATTTCGTATAAATACAGGTTAACATTATCTAACGTTTGTATGATACCCAGAGGCTACAGGGCATAATGGATTGGGAACCGACAGAGTTAGACGGGGATTCTCAGAAGCAAACTGCGTCAGGTCCTTTACGTGGCCCATTCATTAATACACTATTTTCGGCGTAAGTCCCCCCCACCCGACTACGGAAGAGCAGATGAAACAGAGACAATTCTGCGGGCTTGTACTGAAGGCCTTAACCTAACTCCAAACACAAGACAGCACCCCAGGACAGATAAAACGATAGACGGTGAATCTTTCCTTCCTCATGGAACTTTTTTGAAGGGGTGTTGAATATTAGAGGTTATGTTTGTATATATATATATATATATATATATATATATATATATATATATATATATATATATATATATATATATATATATATATATATATATATTATCTAAGAATGATTGGTATTAATTCTAGGCATTTACAGGTATGTTTTTAAAAATGAAGGCTATTTATACAATGAAACATTGTTTTTATTCATACTGTTTGTAAACAATAGCTGTTGCCCCCTTAGGGTCTACTTGAACCGCTTATTAAATCAGACCTCTCAGACCAGAAAGTATGATTAGAAACCATGGCAAAATATATTCAATCTGTGATTAGAAACGATAATTAGAAGCTATGACAAAACTATGATCAAACGATGATAATAAACTATGAACAACTATGAAGACAGGGCTGTATGTGTGTGAATGATGAGCTATTATTTAAGTGTGTAATATTACTCTCTCTCTCTCTGTCAGGCTATGAAAAAGACAAAAGATAGGACATTGACTCCTGAGTGTTGATAGGTCTTAGATTTTTATAGACAGGGTATCTGTAAAACACAATGTGACAACTATTGAAGATGCAAAAAGGGGTTTTCAGAAATATATTTGGTTGACAGATTTGTATTATTATAAAAAGTAATATAAAAATGATTAGAATCTTTAGTATTAGTATGTTACATGCGAGACATACCCAGAAATGTCAGCGTAGACAACTTACAAGAATGTGTTTACCAGGCCGTGATGAAAACATTTTAAAGGAGCTTTAATTCAAACATGCAAAGATATATATTTGAGACAATTACCAACGTTAAAAACATTTGTTACAATATCACAAATAATGTTTCTCGGTCTAACACACTGTAGAGTTTCCTATTTACTAAAGAACAATCACTAAGACAAAACACAAAAAGTTGTAATACAATCAGTATACATGGCATTATATATGGAAAACAGGTACATTTTAATTTAGCCTGTTGTATGTCTCCAGCCCCTTGGAGGCTTGGTGCATCTACATAGAAAAAGTACCAAATTCAACCATTGGGTGGATGGGAACTAAAATAATGGCATGGCATGTAGTCATGTTAAGATTTTCATTGTTTTCTTGTCAGAGTTTTATGCTTTTGCATATGTCTGTGCATTATAGG